>NW_011628050.1:278090-324100 GCF_000512975.1 Sesamum indicum
AGTAGGAACTCAATATGAAAGTGCTTCGAGCAATAACATTTATACGTGTGTTAGTTTTACGAAAGCGTTGTCCTTTACCGAAGGGAGAGGAACCATTATAATAGCCCTCGCCCCTTGCCGGTTGAAAGAGTTCAATGCCCTTGGAACTCGGACTATGTCAGAGAAGCACTTTCGTTAAGGTTTTTTCTTGTCCGTGTGTATTTGAATATTCAACTGTTGAAGACTTATATCTCTAGTAAGAAGGATTCTCTTTCTCGATAAGGTCTCCTGCCTTCTCAGGGAGGCGGTTATGGAGGATTAACCACCTTCCCTAAACCCTCGACTTTCTGTCGTGGCAATGAAACAATTGGTATGGCCTGGGAACACGATGGAAGTGGAAATAAAAAATTAAAACCACTTCAAAAGTTTCCTTTGAAATTCCCCGGCAATCGGTGTTTTTCAAAAGCATAATAACAAACATATAAGCATGCTAGACACGTGGTGAAAAGATGAAACGAAAGCATAGAAATATAACATGAAACTTTACCTTTTGTTTCTTTAGATGAGCAGCAACGTGCGTTATTTCCCTTTTCGTTCCTCTTCCATTTAGGATTCAAATTAAACCCCTCTAATTTGTCCTCACAGTTCTTCTTCTATTGCTAGACAGAACAAAGAACAAAGAAGGAAAAACAACTATAGTACAAAAAGAAAAATATTTATAAGAGAGAAAATGAGAGCAAAAATTCGTGGCTAATGAATTAGGTTTATAGGATATGTCTGTAGTTTTGTATATTCCATACAATTAAATTCAAAATTCAATAACTACCAAGTTTTCCTCTAAGGCAACCTACAGACACACACATGCATATAACCTTCAACCATGATGAAATAACCACTCCATTTTGTTTATCATGGTGAGGAGTTTCAACTCCTTCTTAACTTGCTCCAACCTCCCTCAAATGAGCTTGGACTTCAAGTATGCACAAGGCTTGATTTAATCAAATTAAATCAAACCCAAAAAAAGTCCATTGAATAATAATTAATTAAATTAATTATAGCCCAACTAAGTTCAAAGATTCATTAATTCATTTAAATAAATCTAAACTCGGACACCAATTAATTGATAATTAAGCAAAACCTAATAAATTAATCCAATTAATTTGAAGGTAATTAGCCCAAAAATTAATCAATCCAATTAATTAATTCTTGAACCATCCATTAAATGGATTATTAAATAAATGATCCAATTATTTATATATTCTCCTTGAATTAATTTAATCCAATTAAATTAATTCAAATTAATTTCAAATTAATTCCACCAATTTCATGGCGATTTGTGTGTGACTCTTTAGGTTCACCCTCAGCTAGACTTGAACATTGTGTCCAACACAAATAATTAATTAAATCTAATTTAATTAATTATTTTCAATTAACCATTAATCGAAAACGCCCATCACCGTGGATGGCCGTCTAGCAACGGACCATGGCACAAGAGACTAGGTGAACGTTGGCGTGAACATTTAGGCTCTCGAATTCCATATAGGTACAATCCTTCCGTCGACCATCTCCCTGCCATAGTTTAGGGCATGAAATTGGGCATCGATTCCCATCTTGGACCAAGCAATTGAATACTTGAAATGCGTTTACTCTATTGATCGACAGAGGAAATTATATATTCGACCAATATCTATGGCTATAGACTTAGAGAGTCTAAACCATCTCAGAGAGTATAGGTGATATATCCATCATATACCGATAGGGGACAGATTTTATCTTGAAATCCATTGTCCTCACTACATACTCCGAACTACACTGGACAAGGCTTATAACGATCACATCAAAGACATAGTCATCTCTAGCCAGATCCAAGATATAGCCATCATATGCATGCGACTGCCGTGATTCCTCAAGTCTAAAGACTAATCTTGCAGTATCAGAGCCGGGAATTTGGTAATACCGACTAAGCCTCCAAGGCTTCCATATGACGATTCCCGCAAGTCAGTTCAAGCAGTTAACAACCTTGTCTACTATGCTACTAAAATTACATAGACATTCCATGTCTGTCGCTGATAAAACACCGCACTCATCCAATGAATGTAATACTTAGTGCAAGTTTGTATAGGACTCTTGATGCCCAGTCTCAAGGTCCTCGACTTGAAACGTATCGGACCAACTCTCAAAAGTTGGTTTCATAGTTGTCATCCAATGTGCAGCCCAACTACATGGGTTATTCAATTGGTCTGTGGACATTTGTTGTGACGTTAAAATATCGTTCAACGATTAAAGTAATCGTTCCTGTGGGAACCTCCAATTGCATCCGGTTACCTTGTTGAAGGAATAAGATTTTCTCTTGACAGCTCTAACTTTTTCCTTCCATATTCTTACTGCAGCTCTTTTCTTCTCCCTTTCCCACGGCTGGCATTTTTAGTTGATCATCAATTGCTCCTTGTTGCCTGCCTCCTTGTTGAACCATGCAACTCTAAAGCCCCTTCAATCATTTTCATGTTATTTTTAGGAAAATTTTGTCCAATTGTTTGCATGTACCTTTAGCAAATACACTCTAGTAACCTTAGCTCTAATTGTAACATCAATCTCATCAAATTGTTTTTCAAAGACTACGATTAACAATAATATAATCTGAACCTAACCTAATACGAGTTATTTTTTGGGTAATTGTACCTGTAGAAGAGTTAAAAATCTTTGTTCTTGTTTCCACATCCGGTCTTATTTTGTCAATATTCAATCTTACTTCTTTCACATTCGTTGTTGCTTCTGTACTCGATGTAGTAAAAAATCCATTAAATTTTATGGTCTTTTAATAATAAATTTATTCATTTCCTGTATATTATAACCTATATTTATATAATTATAAATTTCATAATCAATTTTTTTTATCTAAATTTATTTATTTATCCCGAGAGACTTGAATAAAATAATATGAAGAAACTAAAATTTATTTTATCTAAATATAAAAAAGAATTACAAAACTAACAAAAGAACAAGTAGGTCAAAAATTGAATACATAATTTGAAAACTAATGACAATATTAGATTATAAGGATTTTATAGGAAGAATTATGGCCTAGTGTTAAGAAAATCACAAAATGGATCAAACTTTTTTTCTAAGCTAAGTGGGAACTATGTTTTTCTAACTTGTGGAGAGAAGATATCTAAAAATAGGGAGATGGGAGATTTTTTTTTCCCCACAAGTTAAGGAAAGTTTTGTTATTTTTTTTCTTCTTTTAAAGACAGTTGTTCTCATTCCTTAGTTATGAAGTCATGAAGCAGCTGTCGTTTCTTAACTTTTTTACCATGGTCCATTGTTATTAGATAAGATAAGTTCAGTTCATAGGCTCCTATTATAAACCAAAAAAAGGTTGATGGTTAACAAACTTTGGTCCAAAGCCAAGCCTCGTCGGTTACTAGGGCTTGACTATGCCCCTGATTGTAAGGAGTAATTCCACTTTTTTTAATGGTGTTTGGATTGTTTTCATTTGAAGAAAATGATATTTTTTCTCCTGAACCAACTTTTTTATCATTATTTGGGCATCAATTGTGGGAATTAGGGCACGCATTTATCGCAAAGCCCTTGTTTGGTAGCCTAATGATATTGGCACACGTTCCACATTACTTAGTGTATTTATACAGATTATAAGTTCCAAAATTCTCTCTCCAGAGCAAATCATACCTTACATTATAAGTTCCAGAATTCTCTCTCCAGAGCAAATCGTACCTTACATTGTAAGTTTCAAAATTCTCTCTCTAGAGCAAATCATACCTTATATTGTAGAGTCCAATCACATTACAAATTAAATTAATATTAGTGAAAAATGGATATATACTGTAGTTGTATATTGGCAAAATTCGGTAATAGTTAGACTCTTGAATTTCACTATCTCAAAGTTACAAATTTTGAGAAATTGTGACAAAGAAATTGTTCTAATAAGAACACGAGAATGTTGTTACTGCTAAGAATACTGGAGTGTAATTTTGACAATGATATTGAATGAACTAATGTCCAATTGGTAATATGTTATAAAAGCTTATAATTTTTCAAATGCGGCACTTCATTTTACCCAAAAGACACATCAATTCAATAATCGACACCTATATGGTTGATTCAACATGGTGGAATGGTAATTGGACACTATCACTCATCATCCACATATTACAAGCTTGTTATATGTTGCACAATGTAACAACTATTTATTATGATTTAATCTGATTGAATTCACCAATTTCCAACAGTTCCCACATGAATGAAAATCTATACATATGGACATGCAAACACCTAAGTGAGTTAAAAATCAGAAATTGTTGCAACAAAAGAGATAGCTTGTGGTTTTGAACCTATCTTAAGGGAATACCATCAAACTCTTGGACAATCAATCAACATGATGCTAGTTTAATAGTTGGTATAAATCAAGTCAATAGTATACCTAGAATACATTTTTTAATGTATTTGGTCCCACAATTGCATTTGTTTTTGCCCTAGACACCATCTTGGAAGCATAAGTGTTTTCCCATTTGAACCGCTTTCACACTTATTTTTAGGTGTTCTTGTTTACTACTCTACTTAACTAGTATAACAATCATTAAAAACCTATAGCTTAAACTCCTATCTCTTAGTTCGTAGGATTAAACATCATAGGAACAGGAAGGTGTAGAGTTCGAGTGTTGTACATAATATTTATAATTTAGTTGTCCGATTGAATCAAGATATTGGGATTTTCATGGTTGAGTTAATTCTATAAAGATTTTAATTTATGGGTTTTGGACTCATTCCCCTCAATGAAAGTATTCTTGATCTCTAAAAATATTTTTTTGTTTTTTTTTTTAACGGATCATCTAGATTGTCCGTTGATTTTAGATAATCAATGAATATGATTCACTAGAGACCAATTGTCTTATGATATTGTCCCTTGGATGTATATATCTGGACTTTCCATTATACAAGTTGCTTTTTGTGCCTGTTCTTGTAGCCAACCATCTATCACAATTTATTAAAGTCGCAGGCACAGACTTTGTCCAATAAGGAATGCCCTTCAAAAAAATTAAGATGCCTCTGACTTTATTCACAGTTATGAATTCGGATTCTATGATGCACAAAAACATGATCTTCAATTAGTTAGTAAAAAATGAACATATGTAGTAGTTTTGCATTAATGAATTTAGTATCTCCCTCAATTATTTTCCTGAGGGTCCAAAATAAAGGAGTGAGCCCCACTGGTTAACCCAGCAGGCTGAACCCATGTTCATCCAAATCAAAGGTATCAACCAATATTTTCTACATTCAAAATGATGTGGTAGGTCCTGAAAATAGGTCTAGCTCAACAAGATTACTCAAGGAACAGTGGGGACAACACGTCATATAGATTCTCCATGTCACAAGCTACGTCACCCTAAATAATCACCAATTAACTCTATGACACACAATATTTATTATGCTAAATAATATCATCTTTAATAAATTAATTTATGGTATCAATGGGATTTCTTCTTTTTCACATATCTTTGTTGAAGGCTTATTTATTAAAAGTTTATTTGAGTTAATTTGGAATGAAGAAGAAATTACATGAAACTTGATTACTTAATTGGTAAAAGTTAGAAAGTCTCAAATCGACTAGAAAATAAATTATTGGATATGAATAAAATGTATTAAAACTTTAAGGGACTAAATTGAAATTTTATAAAGTTTTTGGATTAAATTATATAAGTTCAAAAATTACGGTTAATATATAATTCTATAAAAGTTATAAAATACAAAAAATGTAAACAAGAGATAAATGTGGGAGTTAGTAGTGGGGACATGTCCCTTGTAGCCAATGCCACTCCAATCTCTTTTACGCAAAGCATGCTTATATATCTTGTAGCTATACATGTATATTAATATGTGAAAAAAAAAGAGCATTTAAATTAACCAAACATTTGAAAGCTTGTCTCTTCAAATCGACAAGCAACGAGGTTAGGTTTTTATTTCTTCTTCTCGTTGTTTTTCTTTTTGTTCTTGCTAATATGGTAATAATAATTGGTGATCGTTTAATTAAATGGAATAACCTCCTATCATTTAGCTAATACTTAATTATGAATTAGCTGTTGATGCATGTAAAAAATGCATGTATGGAACAAATGATGGGAGGAAAAAAGCGTGGGGCTCGGCCCACTTGGAGTGGGAAGTGTGAAATAAGTGCTAGAAGATAACGTGTAAATGAGTGAAAAAGATGGTGTTATTGCTTGATTTTGTGTACAATTGAGAGATTGATATAGCATGAACGCTCTATGAACAAAATTACAATGCTCCTTTAAGCTAACATGGTAGCAAAAAGGCACGACAAGATTATTGGAGAAGGTTACATATTTCGGGAAGCATGACCTCAAAGTTGTTGGATAATGCTCAATCTCCCTTAGATTTGTTGCAGAGTCCCCAACGGCCGGCTGATCTTCCTCAAATTTTGGGGATTGTTGGAGTCTGTTGTGTATCTTTTGGGGGATAATGCTGCCTTCTCGAATTTTTAGGAAAGTGGTTGAGGAGCCTTCTCCCAACTAGATTCCAAGTTTGTGGGTTTATAGTACTTCTCCCTTGAATCCACGTGTCCCTAAAGGGGCTACTGGTCCTTATTCGATTATATGAGGGGGGCTTCCAGAGGTCATACATGGCTACCATTGAGGTCCCCCGTAGGCGCCATGTGGAGAACCTTTGACTTTGGCGGGGAAATTTCAAGTCCTTAACAAAAAGAAAAAATTTCAAGTCCATAACAAGATCCACAAAAAATTCTTAGGTAACCACCATTTGCAGTTAACGATGCTGAAAGAGGCATACAGTTGGACCATGTAGCTACAACAGAAAATATAGTGGACCTATGATGAAGGATCGCATGGTACGGAGGGAACGCGCTAGCAGAAGCGGTAAAATTAAAACGCGTAAAATCCAAAATTAAACGAATTCAAGGGATGTACCCTTGGAGTTCTCGGGCGTTCGATGTACTATAAAATAAATGAACTAGGGGCTGATGGGAAACCAACAAATAGAAAATAAAGAGGATAAGAAAAACAATACCTTCATTTTTCACAATAACTTGAAATGCTCATCACTTTGGGCTCCAATATAGCAGCCTTCTAATTCGCCCACACCACACTGGAGTTGGGATCTCAACATCCTCTTTGCTAGAAGAGAAGAAGAGAAAAAAAATGCACCAAGTGCATTGAGAGAGGTGGCGGCCGAATGCTCCATTGGAAGAGGGTATTCTTTTTTTGTGTAATAATGATCATAATTATTTTTTAAATAATTATATTTTATGTATATATATCTTGTTTGGATAATTAAGAATATTTATAAATACATTCTATTATCAACAAGGTATATTTCTCTTTATTCCAAATAAAGAGATCCCCAAAAATTGCTAGAATTGCACTTTCTAAAAAAATACAATTTGCTAGCCATTTATTTCCTTCCATGGAATTTTCTATGGGCTCAAAAATAATGGGCTTGACCAATTTTTAACCCTTAAAAATACAAGCCTAATGAATTTTTATTTAAATCCACTTTAGTAAAAATCAAATTTTATTGAGCCCAATTTTTTGTACTTAATCTAATTAAATACATAACCCAAATTATTCTTATTATTTAATAAGATCCAACTTATTAAATTATAAGGACATGCCCAATATAAATTAATGTCATTAATTTATTCTTGGGCCTTTTTTCATCCTATGTACTCTCTTTATAAGTAATCTAATTACTTGTGGAATTAATTCCAAATTAATTCATTGTTCTTTTCCAGTGATTTGTGTGTGACTCTTTAGGTTGACCTTTCAGCTAGACATGGGCTAGTGTCTAATAGTATTATTAATTAAATTCAATTTCATTAATAATTCTTGATAACCATTAATCAAGAAAGCCCGTTACCATGGGTGGTCCTCTAGCAACGGTCCATGGTACTAGAGACTAGGTGAATTACCATGTGAACATTTAGGCTTTCGAGTCCATAGGGGTACGGTCCTATTGTCTACCGTCTCCTGGCCTTAGTCTAGGACATGGAATTGGGTGTCGGTTCCCATCTTCGACAAGGCATCTATGCTTAATACTTGAAATTGCGTTACGCCAAGTTTATCGACATAGGAACCTCATTTTTCTATTCGATCAACGACTGTGGCCACCGATTCATAAAGCATGAACGCATCTCCAAGTGCATAGGAGATACCTCTATCACATACTGACAGGGACGGATCCTCTTTTTGGAACTCACCATCCTCGCTAAATACATCGACTGTACTGGAAAAGGCTTATAATGATCATTTTTGTGACAGAATCACCTACCGCACAGATTCTAAATATAGTTATCGTATCCACGTGATTTTAATGATTTTTGAAGTTTGATAACTACTCTCGTCGTATCGGAGCAGGGAACTTAAGTCATACCGACCAAACCTCTAAGGCTTCCATATGATAATTCCCAAGAGTCAGTTCAGTCAGTTGACCACCTTGTCAACTAACCTACTGAAACTGCATAAACATCCAATGTCTGTAGCCGATGAAACGCAACACTCATCTAATGAATGCAATACTCGATCAAGTCTCAATTGACTCTCGATGCCCAGTCTCGAGGTACTCGACTTGGAATATTTTAGACCAATCCTCGAAAGTTGGTTTCATAGCCGCCATCCAATGTGCAGCTCAACTACATGGGTTATTAAGTGGTCTGTGGACATCTATTGTAACGTCAAAGCAGTGCTTAATGTAATTTGGTAAGCACAACAGACACATGAGATGAAAACTTACCATATTCGTCGGGACAATATTGCTTAAATAAAGATTGCTTGAGTGGTTTTCAAAACCGCCAATCTAATTAGCTTTTGATCACATATTCCAACAATCTCCCACTTGACCTTAAGGTTAATTACTCATGTTTTCAGACTATTCCGATCATGAGCAATATGCGATACTGGCTAGGTCTTATGGGTTTATTCTAGCTTTTGCCGATGTCTTGTGATCCAACCGCATGTTACATCTTCCTATCATCGCTCCAAGCAGATGATGGTGTTTAAGATTTTTCATTGGACCTGTGATGAGATCTCGGGCCTTTTAGCTTATGCCATAGTCTAGTTGTCATCTTCCAAGGTGACCACTGGTGTGGTTATGCTAGGTAGCACATCCTACGATCGGGTGTCATTTTTCAATCCTAACCATTTTTCAATATAAATTTTAAAGTTGCCGTACATTCAATTTTTCCTGATGAAGTTCCTTATGGTATTCCACTTGGAACCTTACCAAGATTACAATATTATCATTAAAGTTTGAATGTACTCTTGTTTCGAGATTAAATATTATTCATATGATGTTGGAAGCTACTATCGCTATAGCCTTCCAGAATCAATTCTCCATTAATGTGCGCCAAGAGCTCTTCTTTAATCGTTATTCAGTTATTAAAAATAGCCCTTCAATAGTTGTATGTTGCCTCATTGGTGCACACTCGATATCTGTTGTTATGCTTAAAAAGCAAAAGCAACATCGGGTTCAGTGCACCAAACAACATTCCTCATGTTGCTTACAGCAAAGACGTTAGGGATGTCAAACATCTAAGCTCCTCATTGATCTACGATGGTTGAATCTTGGATAGTTTATCCATGACCGCTTTCCCATCGTCTTACCTTAGAATCATCTCATCCTTACTTAGTTTTCTGCTTCTTTATAACACCTGCAAGTTATTATAGATGTGAGCTCCACAACTGGTATCCAATACCCAAGAAGCAAAATTAGTTATCATATTCACTTCAATCACAAACATACCTGGCTAAAGAGGAGTTGTGGGCACTCCCCCTTCCAATGCCCCTTTCCTTGGCAATGCATGAAAACATCATTTGCATTCGGCCACTGAGAACCGCCAACATTCCTTTTCCCTTTGCCAATTCTCATGGAAGCAGTAGGGGTGCTCGGAGCGATAGTAGTGGCTGCGACAGATTACAAGTATGTAGTCACGTGCATATGACTGTATCTTGAATTTGTGTGAGAGCTGATCATCTTCCAGATATGGTCATTATAAGCCTTGTCCAGTGCAGTCAAAGCATGTAGCGAGGACGGTGAGTTTCAAGAAAGGGATCCATTTCCTGTCAAGACGTGATAGAGGTATCTCCTATGCAGTTGGAGATGCATGAGCGCTCTATAAACCTGTGGCCACAGCCATTGGTTGAATAGAAAAAAAAGATTCCTATATCGAGCAATTTGATGTAATGCGATCTCAAATATTAAGCAGATGCCTAGTCCAGAATGGGAACCAACGCCCAATTCCATATCCTAGACTAAAGCCGAGAAACGGTAGACTGAAGGACCACACCCGTATGGACTCAGGAGCCTAAAAGTTCACTTGGATTTTCGCCTAGTCTCTAATGCCAAGGACTGTTGCTAGACGGCCACCCATAGTGACGGGCTTTCTTGATCAAGAGTTGATCAAGAATTATTAATTAAGTTGAATTTAATTAATAATAGCGTTTGACACTAATCCAAGTCTAGCTGAAAGGTGATCCTAAAGAATCACATATATCATTGAGAAGGGACGAGAAATTAATTTGTAATTAGTTCCATAAGTAATTGGATTACTTATATATGAGAGGGGTCCATTGGATGGATAAGCCCAAGGATAAATTAACTGGATTAATTTATATTGGGCTTGCCCTTATTATTTAATAAGTTGAACTTATTATTTAATAAAGGTTATTGGGCTCCTATATTTATTTGGATTAAATATATGATGGACTTAATTAAGTGGGCTTTAGTTAAATTAGATTTAATTAATTCTTGTATTTTAATTAATTAACATCGACCCAAGCCCATTAATTAAGTTGGTGAAAATGATTGGAAAAAGAAATTATTGACTGACAAATTCAGTTTTGAAAAGTATCATGTTAGTAATCCTTTATTTGGAATAAAGGATTTTACTACCTTATAGATGGTTAAATGAATCTAGACATATTTTAATGCATTCATACAAAGTATATGTACGTATATTAGTTATTTGGAATAACTAATGAATACATAACAAAAGCAAGAAAATAATTTCCTCTCCACTAGTCACTCCACTAGGCCGAACCCCCTCTTGTTCACACTTGGTATATTTTTCTCCTCAATTCTCTTCTATCAAATTGAGTTGAGGAAACCCAAGTTCCGGTGTGGTGTAGATGCAGCTTTAGAGGGTTTCTATATTGAAGCCTTGCGTGAAGGAATCAAATGAACGAGGTTCGAAATAAATCAATCAAAGATAACTCTCAATTTATGTTTATGTACCTCTCATTATTAATTAAATCCATAGCCCCGTAAATTTTATTATTGTCGTTTATTTTATTAAGTACATCGGACGCCCGGGAACTCCAAAGGTACACCCCTTTGAATTATGGTTTCATTGCGATTTCGTTTTATTTACGCAATTTATTTTAACCGCTTTCGCTTGTGCGTTCCCGGGCCGATCCACTCGCACTTCATGATGCCCTTCATGTTCACAGGCACGACCACTATAAGCCTTGTCCAATGCAGTCAGAATGTATAGGGAAGACAATAGGATTCAAGAAGAGGATCCGTTCCCGCTCAGCATATGAGAGCGGTTTCTCCTATGCATTTGGAAATCCGTCCATGCCTTATAAACCTATATCCACAGTGTTTGATCTAATAGGAAATGGTTTTATTCTCTAGACTAAGACCAAAAAATGGTAGAAGGAAAGACGTACCCATAAGAAATTCAGAAACCTAAGCGTTCAAACATATATTCACTTAGTCTCTAGTACCATGGACAGTTGCTAGACGGCCACCCACAGTAGCGGGCTTTCCTAATCAATGGTTGATCAAGGATGATTGATTAGATTGGATTAATTAATTAGCTGTGTCGGACACTAGTCTAAAACTAGCTGAGGGTGAACTTAAAGAGTCATACACAGATCACCTAAAACGAAAAAAAATTAATTGGAATTAATTTTGAAACAGTCTATAGCACTACTAGGTGAATAGTTGCGTGAACATCTATACTTCGAGTACTATACGGATACGGTCTACTGTTACTGACCCCCGCCCCCATACCCGCACCCCCTAGTCTAGGACGTGGAATTGGCGTTGGTTCCCATCCTAAACTAGGTATCCATACTTCGTGCTCAAGATGTTTTTACTCTACTGATCATCGTAGAAAAAATCCCTTCCCACTCAATCAATCGATATCTCCTTAGACTTAAGAGTCTCAACCATCTTAGAGTGCATAGGAGATCTCATTATCACAATACTAATGGGGGACCGATTTTTTTTTGGAATCCACAATTTTCACTACATACTCCTATTAAACTGGACAAGACTTATGATGACCATATCTCATGATACAATTACCGCTCGCCAGATCTAAGATACAGTTTCGTATGCACATGACTGCCCTGATTACTCAAGTCCAAGGACTAATTCCATACTATATAAACCAAGAATTCCAGTGCGGCCATATTCGTGCTAGTTGGGGAGCTGGCTGCACAGGCAGTGCAGCCAGCACGCGCTCGCGGCCGCTGCTGATGACAAGTTAGTTTTGCGTTGTTTTTTCGAAAAATTAGATTTTCTAATTTCTGCACATTTTCTGAAAAATATTAGTTATTGCTGATTTAATTTTTGAGAAAATTGATTTTTTTCTAAAATTAAATTGCTTTAATTAATTTTTTTAATTGCGTGCATTAGATGCTCGAGGCTTAATCATCCATAAGAGTTGCAAATTTTAATCTTATTGTTGTTTTGCATATAATCATTTGTCGTGATTATAGATATCGCGATATTTTTTGAATATTCATTTCTTGTCTAGCATGATTAATTGTTATTATGTGTTAGAATGAATGTGAATGGATGATCACGGAGCCCTAAACTGCATGTATGTCTTTTAATTTATGTTGGATGGGTCTGTGTGTCCTTATGATTTTATTTTCTCCTCCCTCCTCGTTTTAGTTTTGAAATAATAAGACTTGCTATCTCCCTCCTAATGTACTCTTCCGGCTTCTGATTGGGGTTTCTTATTCAAATTGTAATGAGAATAGTATAAGATCTTTTGGTGAGATTTTTTCATTTCAAGCAAACTCATGAAGAAGAATGCCCACGAAGGAGGAGGCCACGGAGAAGGCGGCCATTGAGATATCACAAGGCCCATCAATATGTTGATGGGTAATATTACATTGTAATAGTATAGGGCCACCTTAGACCGACCATAGACTCACTACGGGCTTAGTGGGTCGCGTAGGTTGGGCTCATGATCATCCAATAGGGGTATGCTACGTTTCATTGCATGCGATGCATTTATTTAAATACTTTAAAATATTTGATATTTATGCATGCAATATTAATTTGTGATGAGGTTTCGGTCTAAAACTCAAAATAACTCTTACTTGATTGGACCAAGTTGAATATTAGGCCCATAATGAATTTGGATCAAAATGGTTTTGATCTGTCCAAGCCTTCCATCCATAGCAATATGTGAGGAAGCTACCGATACCCAAGTGAGGTCTCACGAGACGTGACACATTTGAAATAGAGGAAAACTGCACCATTGTTGTGAACGAAGAAACATGTTCACCATTTTCCTGTCTCATGAATCGTGGGGGGCGACCAATGAAATGTGATTTGGTTGATGGGTCGGGCCTAACATCGAGTAACATGATTTGCTTGGAGTCCTCGGAATCATGTGAAGAGGTGAGGTAAAAGATCTTGGGAATCTCATGGGATGAGAATAGTATTGGATACCTCCCACGAGACTTTTTGCCATGTGAATTGTAAAGGCAAGGCATGACAAATTCACTTGTGGATCCCTAGCCCACTAGGAAAGGTTGTTCCCAAAACCCCACTTGAGAGTGGTGGGCTTTCGTATAAATAGTGGGAGAGTTAAAGACTAAAGACCAAGTCTTCAAGCTTAATCATAATATTACAATCATTCGCTGATTTCTGTTTAATTTCTATTGTCTAGAAAATGTCTAAGGATCCTTTAACCATGATAATGGAGATTAATAAATTCAATGGCATGAACTACAACGATTGGATGTGAAATTTGAGGATTGTCCTAGATTTTCAGAACTAAGGCTATGTCTTGGAGAAGCCACTCCCAACGGCCTTGCCAGAAGAGTCCTCGCCCGGAAAATGTGTGACATTCAAGAAGTGGATTGAGGACAATCGCAAAGTCCGCAGTATCATATTGGCTTCAAAGTCCAATGACATCCAAAAGCAATATGATAGGTTGGATGATGTTCCCTCGATAATACTTCACAGGAAGAAAGTTTATGCGGTTGCTGATAGGCATATAAGATATGCTGCCAAAAAAGCATTCTTCGGGACTAAGATAGCTGAAGGATCATCTGTACAAAGTAATGGGGTTAAGATTCTATCCCTAGTAGAGAAGCTCGAAGACCTTAAAGCTGGGCTTGACAATGACATGTATATTGACGTGATTCTTCAGTCACTTCCTCCGTCCTATGACTCGTTTATTATTAACTACAACATGAAGGACTTGAGAAGTCTATTCATGAGTTAATTAATATGTTGGTTCAATACGAGACGATGACCCAAAAGTCTACACCGACGGTATTGGTAGGAGAGGCTTCAACTTCCAAAGCAAAAGGCAAGAGGGCCAGACGCTGGAAGAGGAAGAAGGGCAAAGGAAAAGCCATGGCAGCCACTGCTAGCGCTTTGAGCGCCCTACTGCTCTTGTGGGAATGGACAAAGGGAAAGGGAAGGTTGGCAATTTTCAACAGTCGAAGGCAAATGATGTCTGCAATCATTGCCAGGAAAGGGGCATTGAAAGAGGGAGTGCCCACAACTCCTCTCCAACCTAGGTACGCTTGTGATTAAAGTGAATATGGTAACTAATTCTGCTTCTTGGATATTGGATACCGGCTGTGGAGTTCACATCTACAATAACTTGCAGGTGTTGGAAAGAAGCAGAAAGCTTAGTAAGGATGAGATGATTCTAAGGTTAGGCGATGGGAAGGTTGTCGCTGCGAAAGCCATGGGATCTCTCTGCTTAGTTATTAGTGATCATATTTGGATAGAATTAAAAGACTGTTATTATGTACCGAGCATGATCAAGAATATTATTTCCATTCCTATTTTTAGATAATGATGGTTATATATTTGCGATCAATAAAAACAATTTTTAGTTGATGATTGATAATAACTATCATCTTATTGGGACATTGGTAAATGGTTTTTATATTCTCCAATTTTTATAAAAACAGATAGTTATGGCACACTAGATAAGGCCATATCTCAAAAGATAGGATGAGAAAATTGGTAGACTCAAAGAGTCTAGAAGTAGGCGATTTGGACAACTTACCAACTTGTGAATCCTGTCTGAAAGGGAAAATGACCAAGAAGCTTTTTGTTGGACAAAGTACCCTTGCCAACGGTCTTTTGGATTTGATCTATTCAAACGTCTATGGACCATTAAATATTCCGACTAGAGGAGGATTCTCGTACTTCATAACCTTTAACGATGATCACTCACGGTATGGTTATGTTTACATAATGACGTACAAGTCTTAGGCCTTTGGAAAGTTCAAGGAATACAGACTTGAAGTCGAGAATCAAACTGACCGTAAAATTAAAGCCCTTTGGTCGGATCGAGGCGGGGAGCATTTAAGTGGGAATTCATTGATTATTTAAAGGAGAATGAAATTCTCTCTTAAGGTTCAAGGAATTATTGAGACGGTGGCCAAATTACTTAACATAGCACCATCTAAGATGGTGGCCCAGATGCCATATGACATATGGCATGCCAAGTCTGCATCCTACAAGTACTTGAGAGTGTGGGATAGTCCCGCATGCATTAAGAGGTTAATGGGAGAAAAATTAGACTCGAGGTCTAGCTGTGCAGGTTTGTCGGATATCTGAAAGAAACTGCGGGATACTACTTCGATGATGTTGCCAAGTCTCAATCAGGTTTTGTATTCAAGCTGAATGGTGGTGTGGTTGCTTGAAAAAGTTCCAAGTAGGATACCACAACGGACTCCACCACAGAAGCTAAATACATAGCAGTTTCAGAAGCAGCTAAGGAAGCAGTTTAGATGAAAAACTACATCCAAGAGTTGGGTGTGGTACCTAACATAGTTGAGTCGGTAGTTGTATTCTGCGATAAGAACAGGGTGATAGCGCAAGCAAAGGAACCAAGATCTCATCATCGTTTCAAACATATTCTTAGATGCTACCATTTGCTTAGAGAGATCGTGAGCAGAGGTGACGTCAGGACCGAGTTAGCTTAGCAGAAAACACAGCATGTCTACTTACTAAGTCAATGTCGCAAATTTCCCATGCTCGCATCTGGATAAGATGGGTTTGAGCTCGATAAGTGATTGGCTTTAGATCAAGTGTGAGATTGTTAGAATATGTGACCTGAAAGCCAATTGGATTAGCATGCTTGTAATCTATTCTAACGACAACTCGATTTCATGTAATATTATTCAATGAATAAAATGAGTATTCGCTATTGGCATTTTACTTGTTGTGCTCATTACATTTATGTTTGTATTTCTTTCAAATATCATAACAAAGCCCACAGGCCACCTTGAACAATCGTGCAGCAGTTGGACTACGAATTGGATGGCAGTCATAAAACCAACTATGTAAGGTTGGGTTTAAAATATTCCTGGTTGAGGACCTCGAGAATGTGCATCGAAGTGTCCTTGGAGACTTGCATTAACAGTCCCATTTATTTAATAAGTGTCATGTTTCATCGGTAACAGACGTGGGACGTCTATGCCATCTTAGTGGGTCGATTGGCTAGGTGTCGAATTAATTGAACTGACTCGCGGGGATCGTCATACAAAAGTCTTGGAAGCTTAATCGATATGACTTGAGTCCCCAACTTTGATAGTACAGGAGTAGTCCTCAAACTTGAGGAATCATGACAGTCACGTGCATGCTATGACTGTAATCTTAGATTTGTCCGAGAGGTGATTTTGTTGTAGACATGGTCATCATAAGCCTTGTCCAGTGCAGTCAAAGCATGTAGCGAGGACGGTGAGTTCCAAGAAGAGGATCCGTCCCCTGTCAAGACGTTATAAAGGTATCTCCTGTGCACTTGGAGATGTGTTAGCACTCTATGAACCTGTGGATTGATCGAATAGGAAAAAGAAGTTCCTATATCGACGAATTTGGCATAACATGAACTCAATTATTAAGCATAGACGCCTAGTCCAAGATGAGAATCGACGCTCAATTCCATGCCCTAGACTAAAGTCGGGAGATAGTAGACTGAAGGACCATACCCATATGGACTCGGGAGCCTAAAAGTTCACATGAATTTTGGCTAGTCTCTAGTGCCATAGATCGTTGCTAGACGACCACCCATAGTGACGAGTGTTCTTGATCAACTCTTGATCAAGGGTTCAAGAATTATTAATTAAATCGAATTTAATTAATAATAGCATTTGACACTAGCCCAAGTATAGCTGAAAGGTAAACCTAAGGAGTCACACACAAATCACCAAGGAGGGACGATGAATTAATTGGAAAATAATTCCATAAGTAATTGGATTACTTATATATAAGAGGAATCCATTGGATGGATAAGCCCGATGATAAATTAATTGGATTAATTTATATTGGGTGTGCCCTTATTATTTAATAAAGGTTATTGGGCTCATATATTTAATTAAATTAAATATATGATGGACTTAATTAAGTGATCTTTAATTAAATTAAATTTAATTAATTGGGCCTTGTATTTTAATTAATTAAAATCAGCCCAAGCCCATTAATTAAGTTGGTGGAAATGATTGGAAAAGGAAATTACTGACTAACAAGTTCGCTTTTGGAAAGTGTCATGTTAGTAATCCTTTATTTCGGATAAAGAATTTTACTACCTTATGGATGACTAAATGAACCTAGATATATTTTAATGCGTCGATACAAGGTATGTATGTATATTAG
The DNA here is from genome assembly GCF_000512975.1 of Sesamum indicum. NCBI lineage: Eukaryota > Viridiplantae > Streptophyta > Magnoliopsida > Lamiales > Pedaliaceae > Sesamum > Sesamum indicum. The sequence goes on from NW_011628050.1 coordinate 295,986, forward strand.
TTATTTGGAATAACTAATGAAAACATAATAAAAGCAAGAGAATAATTCCTCTCCCTAATCACTCCACTAGGCCGAACCCCCTCTGGTGCAAACTTGGTGAGTTTTTCTCCTCAATTCTCTTCTAGCAAATTGAGTTGCGCAATTCCAAGATCCAATGTGGTGTGGACGCAGTTGTATAGGGTTTCTATGTTGAAACCTTGCGTGGACAAATCAAACGAATGAGGTTCGAAATAAATCAAATCAAAGGTAACTCTTGATTTTTTCATCTATGTACTTCTCGTTATCGGGTCGATCCACTCGCACTTCGCGGTACCCTTCATGTGTCACGGACATGATCGTTATAAGCCTTGTCTAATACAGTCAGAATATATAATGAGGACAGTTGGATTCAAGAAGACGATCCGTTCCCGCTCAGCATATGAGAGCAGTTTCTACTATGCATTTAGAGATGCGTTCACACCTTATAAACCTAGGGCCACAGCGGTTCATCGCGTAGGAAATTGTTTCTTATGTCGAGCAATTAAGCGAAATATGGTCTCAAGTATTAAAGTATAGATGCCTAGTCCGGGATGAGAACCGACACCAAATTTCATTCTCTAAGCTAAGACCAAGAAACGGTAGAAGGAAGGACTGTACCCATAAGAAATTCGGGAACCTAAACGTTCAAACATATATTCACTTAGTTTCTAGTACCATGGACCGTTGCTAGACAACTACCCATAGTAGTGGGCTTTTCTGATGAATGACTGATCAAGGATGATTGATTAGATTAGATTAATTAATTGGTTGTGTTGGACACTAGCCTAAGTCTAGTTGAAGGTGAACTTAAAGAGTCATACACAAATCACCTAAAATGAAAACAAAATTAATTGGAATGAATTTTGAAACAGTCCATGGCACTACTAGATGAATAGTAGCCTGAACATTTATGCTTCGAGTTCTATACGGATATGGTCTACGGTCACCCGCCCCCTCCACCCACACCCCCTCCCCCATAAAACTGGGCGTCGGTTTCCATCCTGAACTACGTATCTATACTTCGTGCTCGAGATACTTTTACTCGACTGATCTTCGTAGAAAATTCCTTCCCACTCAATTAATCACTATGGCTATAGACTTAAAGACTCTAAACCATCTTAAAGTGTATAGGAGATCTCATTATCGCAATACTAATAGGGGGTAGATTTTTTCTTGAAATCCACCATTGTCGCTACATACTCCTATTACACTGGACAAGACTTATGATGATCATATCTAACGATACAATTACCGCTCTCCAGATCCAAGATATAGTTTTGTATGCACATGACTCTCATTATACCTGAAGTCCAAGGACTAATCCAGTACTATATGAACCAGGAATTCCAATCCTACCAATCAACTTTTAGAGGTTTCAATATGATGATTCTCGTGAGTAAGTTTAGTCAGTCGACTACCTTGCCAACTAACCTACTACAATTGCATAGATGACATAAGTCTCCTGCTGACGAAATACGACTACAATACTTAGCGTAAGTCTCTATAGGACTCTTGATGTCCCGTCCTGAGGTCCTCAACTTAGATCATTTGAGCTCGACCTTATAAGTTGATTTTATAGCTGCCAAATTTATGCGCAATCCAACTCCACAAGTTTGACCATTCGGTCTGTTGGCATTTTGTTATGACATTGAAATTCAACTCAACGTCAAGAGTAAGTACAACAAAATACAATGCAGTTTGATGAGCACTTACTATATTCATCATTACAATATTATTTTGATAAAAATTGATGTACAAAAAAATAGTCATTCCAATTGGTTTCCTAGTCACTTATTCTGACATGAAGTACTAACCTGTACTTTTTTGTAGGGATTGCTAAATAGGGATTTCTTCAAGTCTTAGCCAAAAAGCCCCCTCTCAATTTTTACAATCTTCTAACCTAAGCTGAAAAGTACACTAACTTGGAGGTGGCTAGGAAGAACAAGCATAATGTCCTTAGTGAAAAATGCGAGGAACAGAAAGACGAGGCCCTACTCCACACAGACCTACCTTCCAGCAGGCACCTTAAGCTTTCTTTCAGTCATCCTTCTTCGAGGAGGCGCATAAGGTTTATTTTGTGTAGGCACGAAAAAGCCCTGTCATCTACATAGGACAAAAATCCTGTCTTCCGCATAAGCACATAAGCTTTACTCTGGGTAAACACCTTATCGCTCCTTCGATGAAGCCCCTAAGTCTTGCTCCATGTAGGTGCCCTCAAATAACCCTCTTCCGAGGAGACACACAAAATCTTGCTCCTTGGAAGCACAAAATTCATAATAGACACATCTATATTATTAACATTTTCTTGCAGAAAAATAAAGCTCTAAACCCAGTAGGCATAAAAGGCAATCATCAAGCCCTCCTCCGTGGAGATATATGGTTGTCCCAAATAGACACATTTAGAAAGCCCTGCTCCATACAGCCATGAAATAAACTCCTCTGTCTCTAAGCATGCCAATGCTACTAACATTGCTTTGCAAGAATGTTAAAAAAAAATAGCTCCTTTGAACTGGTCTCTTGCCTTTAAGATACTCTAATAAGTGTCAAAGTCGCCATTGTTGAAATCGGTGATCAAAAGCCAATTGGATTGGTTATTTTTCATTCATCAATCTTTATTAAATAATATTGAATTGATGAATACAATAAGAATTCATCAAGTTGGCAGTGTTTCGTTGTGTTTACTATTGATGTTGAATGAAATTTCAATGTCACAATGAAATGCCCACAGATTGAAAGGTTAAACCCATGGAGTTGGGCTATGTATACGTTTGGAAACTATGAAACTAATCCTGATGGTTGATCTAAAACCTTCCAAGTCGAGGACCTCGAGATTGGGAATCGAAGGTCCTATAGAGACTTGCACTAAATGCTGCAGCCACGTTTCATTGGCAGGAGAAGTAGGCCGTCTATGCACCAAGTGCTGCAGTCGTGTTTCATTGGCAGGAGAAGTAGGTCGATTGATTGAACTGACTTGCAGGAATTGTTATATGGAAGTCTTATGGGCTTGGTCGATATGATTGGAATTTCCTATTCAGATAGTACGGGATTAGTTCTCGGACTTGAGGAATTATGACATTTGCTTGCATATGAAGTATATAACTTGGATTTGGCGAGATGTGATTGTATCGTGAGATCTGATCATCATAAGCCCTGTTTAGTGCAGTAGGAGTATGTAACGAGGATGGTGGATTACAAGAAAGAATCCGTCTCCTGTCAGTATTGTGATAGTGAGATCTCCTATGCGTTGTGAGATGGTTTAGACTCTTTAAGTCTATGGCCATAGCAATTCATTGAGTGGGAAGGGATCTCCTATGACAATCAGTAGATTACACGCATCTCGAGTATGAAGCATAAATGTCTAGTCAAGGATGAAAACCGACACCCAATTATTATGTTCTAAACTAAGGCCAGGAGACGGTTGACAGTAGGACTGTACTCGTATGAAAATTGGAGCCTAAATATTTACGCCACAATCAACTACTCAGGATCGCCAAAAAATGAATTAACCAAAAGAAATTCAATCAGCCAAATCCAAGAAAGCCCAGATCCCAGAAAGCCTCACAGGCCCATAAGGAAGCTAAGGGACATGTAATCCTCCTACCAAAGTTAGAGCCATCTCACATAGCGTCCCAGGTAGCAAAAAAGATATCCACATAGGATCTCTGGAGATACACCTCATAGAATCAGATAAGGACTAGCAGCTCCCTCAAGAACACGTGGCGTCTCCAGCCAGAAGTAACCTATTAACTCTAAAAGCTTGGACTCCAGCAAGGAGAAAGAATCTTCTTAACCACCATCCTGAAAAATTTAAGAAGACATCCATATCTCTATGAGATACCATAACCCACAGCGAACTCTAATCGCCCTAGAGAATCACGGGTCTCTAACAGCCAAAAGATAACCCTCCATCAAATCCGTGGGGGATTCATCCTTATCTATCATTTTTCAGATCATGCAACACCAAATTCGTATTCTTCTAGGACATATTTTGAACTTGAACCTACATACTACAAATTTCACCTTCATGCTACCATTGTAGCTAAAAGGAATGTATTCTGTACTTCAAGTTTCAGTTTGATATCAAACTCTCTTTTGTACACGAAAAACAAACAATAATACTCTCTTCATCACTCATTTATACACTTTTATTTTCTAACACTTATTTCACTACTTTTCACTCCCAATGGACCCAAGCACCATATCTTTTTGCTCTCACTAGAAATAATTAAAAATAAATTAATATAGAATTAAATAATTCAATTTATTATAATAAAAAATAAATAAAATCAATTTTTTTAAAAATGAAATTTTAAACTTTATTCTAGATTTTGGAAAGAGAGTTGCCTCAAAAATTAGAAAAATAGAAACAAAAAATTGCTGGAGAATCAAAAGCCCGAAGTAGATTCCTTCGGAAGCTGTGTTACAAAACCTATCTCAAATAATTTGGTCCCAAAATTTCAAATGGCCTTGAAGCAAAATGCATCTTAAATTTGTCCCATCTTTTGGGTGTTCGAGATGGATACCCGTCTTAAAATTTTGTACGATCTCAAAATTTTCAACGATTTTGAGACGGTGGTTCATTTCAAATTCATTGCAAATTTTTTAAGCAAATTTTCTGTTCCAAAAATCATTGTAAATCTATTGAAAATTTAATTCAACTATTATCTGTCATGCGGTAGTATTTGAGATGGCAGGATATATCCGTCTAATCTGCTCTAAGCTTTGGACGGATATATTTCACCTATTCCCAAATATTTTTTGATACGATTGACAGCAACGGTAGGTTACCCATCCCAAAAGCCGACAACTCGTGGCAATATTTTGCATATCCATCTCAAAAACAGTTATTTTGTTGTGTATTCTTGGAAAAACATATTAGAAAATACTTTTTGTAACATGATTCAACTACACTAATTTTTTTTTTTTGTTTTAGTTAAGATAAAAATATGTTTTGGAAAAACATTTTTAACAAAATATATAAACATGTTACAAGACATAATAACTATTATGTAAATTAACATGCTACAAAAACTAAAGTATATATTTTGGTAGAACTATCAGTTCTTTTTTCAGTGCAAAAATATTTTGACAAAAATATTAATTTCCTTCCTTCCAAATTTTTGTGTAAGAAAGTAAATTACAAATTAAATTTAAATATGAGCGATCAAAATGATTTATGTAAAAGAGGTAAAACTTTTAGAAAGGTAATATAAAGATCACATAATTTTAAAATTTTATTGAAGGGACTAATTTGAAGTCGATTAAAAGTTGACTTGAAATTAATTAAAATGTCAACGAAAAAAATGAATTTCACCAATAAGGAAATCATATTAGATATTTTTGACATGTATATCAATAACTAGGGTATCAATTTTTCAAGGCTCAATAGAATTATGTAGCCTAGTTGATCAAAGGATTCAAGCCCAATTAAGATTGAAGCAGTTGGAAAGTGCATGAAATCTAATGAGCAAAATACCACCTTCAGTCTAACTAAAGCATACAGTAAAATTGACCGACCCAAGCCCTTTTTCAGCCATTTGGTTGCCCAACCAACCTAGTGCTACTTTAGCATCAGTTCCCATGTCGAATGGCACGTCCACAAGCATAGTAAGGGATAAATATGCCATCTGAAAATTTAGGGTAAGGCCATATTTCCCCCAAATAGGTATCTGACTTCCTCCTAAACAGGTGATTTTACCATTAATGTTGCAAGTCCCATTTCTGCTTGCATACAACCTTAATGATGTACATATAATTAGCTCAATGTTATCCTATAAAAATGGACTTCCCCAAAATTTGAGAATATCCAAATCATGCTCAATCAATCCCCCATATTCTCCAACTCTATAAATAAGAGTTTAAGAAAGTCAATAGAGGAAACTCCATTCAACAGCTTCAACTTCATCTGACTTTCTTATTTCATTTCACTTAGGTAACTAATTTGCGGTACTTCTCTTTTTCATAGCACTCCGCACATTCCTTAAACTTTCCCTCACTTAACTTACTAATTTTCATATATCTTTAACCTATTCTTGCTCTAATATGCTAAGGTTATTACTAACTTAAGCATTAAATTATTAATCTCTAATTTGCAAGTTAGTCTCTCAAAATTTGGGAATCATCAATCAATCCTTTGATATGTTATGGTATTATTGGACTCCTATATGCATCATAAATGATTTTTTCTAATCAAATAAAATGAAGTAAATGACTGATAGCATCCTTTCAACTAACCGATACCAAGCAAACACTCCTACTTTGTGTCCTCTCTGAATGGGTTGTTAAAAAACACTACCTGAGAAAATGGTGTCAAATTTTGGTAGCTCTTTAACCTAATGCCATTCAATCCCTCTATTACTCAGCATTGACTTAAGAAGAAATTACATGCAATGTAAGAATGAACCAACATTAGGAGAGGCCTCCAACTTAGGTAACAAGAAGTCACCCTGCATAAGTAAGCTACATAAGAGAAAGTGACAACAAAATTTAGTTAATATCTGGTAATAAAAGAGATCCAACTCAAGTGCACATCTTTATTTAAAGCACTTCTATACACTATGAAAACATACTTGCTGATTGTATAACGTCTTCACAATTCAATTTATGTATAATTCTATCCCTACAATGGGACATCACAAGGAGAACTAGCGTATGGCCCTATATTTGTTCCACTTGCCCCGTGACTTGATGTGTACTTACATGGCCCTATGTCTGCCTTGCGGCTCCATAGGAGTTGCGGGTTTGTAAAACATTTCTGCTCCCTCCTATCTTCTTTCGGTTTAAAAAACCTCCGTTCCACCATTCTGCGGAACTTAATGGCGATAAACTCAGTACCAGAAATAGACGTGAGTATTATCATCAAGCATATTTGGTTATCAGCCACTTTTCAAGAATTAGCTCGCTTGTCTTTTAGAAAAAGGTTTCTGGCAGATTAGGAGTCTCTCGTTGCTGTTACTCTCAATCTCTACGATTCGTGCGTCCCATTTCAGCTGCGTTGTAAGAGGTCTTGCAAACTCAATAACAGGAGCACTGTCCCTCAGGATCACCCATCCCTGCATTCCCACGTTGATTAGCAAAAAGAAAGACTAGTACTAAGAAAACAAGACAAGAAACAAATACAATGACCAGTTCTCGAGTAATTAATTAAAACCAATAGGCAGAAAGAATTCGCAGAAGAATACTCTCCCTCAAGACATTTTACATAAATGATCAACCATTCGTAATAATTTAAGTTGCCTATACAACATTTGCCAGTAGGTGGGCAACTAGAAAATATCAATCAACAAGTGCACTCAGTTTCACTGTTAAAGGTATCAATCACCTGATATATTTTTTGGTTAAAAGGACATCAAATGATGTATCATTTCTACTTGGAGAGGATCTTGAAACCGCTAAGAAAAATGAGGGCTAATTACACTTAATCCTTGAAAATGTGAAATTACACTTCTCCAAAAAAGTTCAAAATTAAACTTTTACCCCTCCAAAAAAATTCACTGACTCTTTCGATTTGGGCTTAGATGAAAAATACTGACATTAGCTAAAAAAATGAAATAAATTTCTAATTTTATCACTCATTCAACATTCCCATATAATAATTTTGTCCTTAGGGGAAAATGTAATAATACCAACTCACTCCATATATATATATATATATATATATATATATATTACATTTATTCCTTTATAAATACAAAAATTTCCCTAAAAAATATTAAATAAAGGGCAAAATTGATAATTTATGTAATTCTTTTTTTAGTAACGCCCGTATTTTTCGTCCAAACTCTAACGATTAGGGTCAGGTGTAATAAAAGCGAAATCCAATGATCAAAGCCTGAGGTGGAGAATCAAACCAACACCCTTGTTTCTTGTTCTATAAATTCTCGCTTCCTAGTTATTTTCAGGGGACTGGCAGCAGAGTTGACGCATCTTGGGATCTCATCTATCAGAACGGCCACCTAGAGCCCCCAGTAGTAACAATTGTCAGGGCAGGTAACCAAAAGTTATAATTGTTACGAGTGAGCACCTCAAATTTTAAACTGTAAACCAAACCAAGCACCAGATTTTGATTCTGACCCTCACATGAGAGCCTTTATTGCCAAATTGGCCGAAATTCCCCTCCTCAACAATTGCCCCTCTAAGGAGCAGAACCCATGCAGTTGGCCTTGATGCTAATTGTTGGATTGAGCACCTGTTGCTGTGCCAAAAACTATAGATGATAGACAGTATAACTCATAAATTAAACAGCTACCGGACAACTTTTGATTATAGCACCGCCACGAGAGCCATTATTGCCATACAAGCCAAAACATATCAACTAGACTTGGCAAACCATAACTCTTAACAGAAAGAGCAAACTGTGTTTCTGATCAGGCCTTGATTAGGTCAAACACTTGAAGTACAACGCCTCTTAAGAATATGGAAACATTTATATGTAGCCAAGAGTCAGGCACTCAAATTGAGTAAACCAGTCCCATTCTACTTAGACCTACCTTGTTTCTTCGAATGGTCGAACAAAGCTAATTTATTCAAAAATCTTAATTTTAAAACTATAAAATCTAACAATCTTTTGAAGTGTAGTAATTATCCAATTCATTTTTAGACAATTCCGGGGCACAGCTTATTCATCATTCTGTCCATGCCCTTCATATGTGAAGAATCATGTATTGTTTCATTGATCTTAAAAGAATGAACTTAATCAAGATACAAGTTTAGAACTTGCATTCAAACTTATACCTCTGGACGAAGTAAGCGATCTATCTCAGCAAACAAATCTATCAGTTGGCATCTTGGCTGCTCAGCAAATTCAAGAGAGAGAAGTCCTTCAGCATGAACCAGATCATATGTTCTTGGGTACGTCGGAAATGGTTCACACCTGCCAATAAAGGAGAGAGAGAGAGAGAAAATGTAAATGATAGAAGTACACTGCACTCATTTCAGTTTAGTCCTGTTTCAGTTTAGTCCAGATGCATATAACTCTTCACTAGTTAAACTTGGATAACCACGGACAGAACAGAAATGGTACAGGTAACTTGCTGGTGCGGATAGTTTTTCATCGAACCAAGCATGTTTTTAAGTGCTAGGTTCGTACTAACATCTTTTTCAATAGGAGATTGTTGCATCCAACTCTCAGTACTGTTTGTTTCTGAAAACATGGAAGACCTTTATCTCCATTTCTGCCTTTCTCAAAAGTATCATTTTTCTTTATTCACCTGGTGTGTTAATGAATAAGGTGAAAAAGCAAGCCACTGAATCTCTATATGCAACTTATAGCATAAGCTCAAACAATAAACATTTACAGATTCTTGGAGAAAATGGCAACTCGTGATAACTGAACCAAAAGAGAATAGGCGACCTTGCATATTGGGTGGTTTAGACTCTCTGAACCAGCACTCACTCATTTCAGTATGCAAAAGGAAAACTATGAGTAAAGTTCATAGAATTATGTAAGTGAAGTTTCAGGCAATTCGAGAAGTCAAATGATAAGGTATGGTGCTTCCAAGATCCGTGAATTCTAGAATTCAAATGGTAAGGTATGTTGTCTTAACTCTTCACAAAGGAGGGACGAAGGTTGTCCATGATACAGCATAGGATATTTGGACCGGCAGTATTTTAATCATTAATAAGATTGATAATTAGCAAAGAAAGTAACTGATACGAGCAATGCAATAATGCAAAACTTACCAGTCATGCAGCAGTCCGACAAACCCCCTGTCAAGTATTAAAGGTAGAGTACCACGTCCATTTGTAGGGACTACATTCATCACCCACACAGATTTCCTAGTTTCTAATAAGGCAGCATTGAAACCACCAAAATGAGCATTCATGTCCAACACATTCCTCAGCATATTATAAGGTGGTGAAGGATCCTCATCGCCAGGTCTCTTGGGATGGTCAGAAAATATAAGGGGTGAGAGCAGAGACCAATAATTCTGGACAGCAGATTTCCAGTTAATGGCATCCTCCGCAAACTCTTCCAAATGCAAACCTAACATGAAGAGAAAATAAGGTGATGCTAAGTAAAAAAGGCAATATGAGGGTCAAGCTTCAAGAGCTATCTAGGCTAAATTATACAGGGTAGCATGCTGCTCAAATCAACTACATTATACAGAAAAGGCAGTAAATTTAAGGTCTAATACCATAAATTCCAAGTTCTGCTGAGTTTAACGTAGCCTGTGAAGGCCATTTTCTCCTTTCTTCAATAGGAACCCATCGGGGGCTCTGAGTTGCTCCAATGCATGCTTGGAGTGGACGATAATATGGGGACTCAATGTCATGGCCCTTTCTGCAGAGAAAAGGGGAACTAGTTTTCCTGGAAATACAAACAAACAACTCCCTCTGGATTATGCATCACTTGCACATGCAACCATATGTGCATTTATATCATACAAGTAAACTGTAGTTCCGCAGTCCAAAACCAGAGAAAAAATTAAGAACATTTCATGAATACTGAGTCTTGGCAAAATGCATAGTCCTACTTGAAATGTCAAAGAGGCCATCCTTGACATCTTATTTTACTGTACAGCATTTATCTTAGCCATGAACAAAGCTGAAGTCAGCCAAAATCCTAAAATAGTGCTGCATAATGGAACACATTCTAAATCTTGCTCTAAGCACAAAAATGTTGTTTCATTAGAAGACAATGTTGTTTCTGCAAATACAAATAAATATAGGCGTTCATGGCAGGCTTACCGTGTTGAATAACACTTCTTCTTACTCGTCTTTTTCCACACAACAGTTTCATCTTGCTGTGGCAACAACTCCCAGCAGAGATTTTCTGCAAACGTGTGCACTGTATTCCATTTTTTGAGGTTACCGTTGTTGCGTTGGGAACGCTGAGAATTTACAAGAGGATCAGTCCACACAAAGTATCCACCAGGCCGTAACAAACGATCAACTTCAATCAAAAATATGCCATCTGCATCACAGGAGAAGGATCACTAAACTGTGCAAATATGTTCTCAATGATGTGATATTCCTCTGTAACCTCTAAAACAGAACGAAAGCATCACATTTCCAATTAGGTAAGAATTACAAATTGGTCCTAAGCAGGTTCCAATACTTGGTTGTAACTTGTATAAGTTTATAAGGTATTTACTAATTTTGGCTCCCACAGATGTCACATGCAAATCATATTGTCTTTGTGAAGCATGCCATGTCTAGTATAGTTACTTTGGTGGTTTATATTAGGGGTGGCAATATGTGTGGAAACCCATTGTTCAAACCCAAACCATCTAGTTTTGGATTGGGTTGAGTTTAAAATTTTCTAATATGGTTCAATATGGATTTGTTTAAATAAATTTAAATAGATTATGGGTCCTATATGAGTTCTAATAGGTTCTTCATGTTTAATTTTCTATTAGTTTACCAAAAGTAATTGTAGTAATATAATAGAATTGATGAAAGATATTAGTATAAATTATAATCATGAGTTCATTATGGTCCTATATGGATTTGTGGTGATGGGTTTTAAGTGGGTTGACGATGGGTTCTACATAGGTTGGTGATGGATTTTAAGTGGAGTAGTGATTTCTACATAGTGATGGATTTTAAGTGGAGTAGTGATATATATGGGTTGGTGATGGGTCTTAAGTAAGTTCTTTAGAATTGATTAAGTTATACTATATATTACTAACTACTTTTACATCTCTAAGCTTTCTCATTTTTATGAGAAACAAAATTTTCAAAATTTATTTAGTAAATTATTATTTTTTAACTTAATGAGAAATAAATTAAAGGAAAGTGAAAACTTTTATAAAATAGTAAAAACTTGCAATTCATATGTGACCATTTAAAATTCTTTGTTTTTTTAATAAAGTGACAGTATACAATTATATTATAAATTTCAATGAACATATCAAATATCAATATCTAACAATTTATAATGAACTAACATGTACTATTATTATTGCTATTGAAAATTCACAATTCAATTTTAGAAAGAATCATGGAGAAATTGATTGCACAACCATTCATCTCATGATTTGTTCCGAAAAATGCGGTACATTTTAATACTTTAAAAGCTTTTCATTGTATATTTAGCAAATGAATCTTTAATGTAACCCTGATTACTTTCCATAAACAATGAATAATACAAATTTAATCGTATTATATTATATTACAATTCGTATTAAAAATATTGTCATTTATTATTATTATTTGAAATTTTAAATTTTGTATTTATTAAATATAAAAAAACAGGTATTATCGACCCAACCCGACCCATTTGCAACCCGTTTATTCAAACTCATTTTAAACCCAACCCGTTTGGACCCCATCCAACCCGCCCCATTTGCCACCCCTAGTTTATATTGATGACATCTTGATCTCTACACTGATGTTGGGGGCATAAATGAGACCAAGGCGTATTTGAGCAACATCATGTTATCCAAGACTTAGGATGTCCCAAGTAATTTTTGGGCATTGAGCTTCCTCATCGCAAACATGATTTCACACTATCCCAGTGGAAATGTGCTCTTGATTTACATCAAGAGACTGATCTACTTTGTAGTAAATATTAATTCCAATGGCTTTCAGCCATGACTTCGTAAATGATTGGTGTTGATTATTTGCAGCCCAAGACAAAGAAGAGACAATTCAAAGTGAAGTTAATGCATTTGACAATAACTAGTCCTATCTCCTTTACAGTAGAAGCGGTTAGTTAGTTATGTAGAAGTTATGATTATTCACTTGAAAGCTGTCCTTGAGATCCTAAAATATATTAGTAGCGCTTTTAGTAATGGTTTCCTATTCAGTAAACACGGACAATTGAAATAGAAGCTGACTCAGATGCAGACTGTTATGGTTTCTAGAGATTACGAAAAACCTACCTTTGAACATTGCACCTAGGTTGGTGGCAATCTGGTGACTTGCTAGCAAAAAGCACACCAATCATTGCTAGATCCTGTGCTAAACCTAATACAAAAACTCTGTTAAACATACTTAGCTAGATGAGGAATCAACCTACTGGGAGAGAGGTTTCACGTACAATGGCCATGGCTTATCGACTTCAGCAATCAGGGAGCTTTGTAGTACCTCATCTAACCAATGAGTGAGCTAAGGATATAAAAGTTGATTATCACTTCATTCGTGAAGCTGAGATGAACCAGGGAATTAGCATCCTGTTGACTCCCTCCACCCTCAGAACAAACAGCAGATGTTTGACTAAAGTTTTCATGATACAAACAATTTAAACTTTTGCGATAACAAACTGAGCATGGTTGATATATATTCTCCAACTTGATGAAGAGTTTTACAAGATTTGTGTATATTTTCCTTATTTACTTTTATTATTTTTGGTAGTCAGATTAATCATATCTATACCATAACAAGTAGCAGAAAAATTTATTAAAGCTTTAAGAACCATACAATCGCTAAGCATGGTTGACATATATGCTTCATCCTGAGTTGGAGTATTAGAAGAACATTTTTTGTATTGCTTATTTACTTTTGTTATTCTTGGAACGGATACCACATTTTGGCCTCAAATCATATTATTTAAATTTGAGGCCCCCATGGAGGTCTCCTCTTATTCCTCATTGAACAGAGAAAAACACCAGGTACTATAAGCTAAGCTCGTAAAACATAGAAAAAAGACTAGTCTTTTTTTTCTACGGTGTGTTCTGTGCTTTTTCCACTGATATAACTTCCCTCCCTTTAAAATATACATTGTTCAACAATCTATATCCAAGACTTTTAAGTAGAGATTATGGTTCTGATTATGATTCTAATAGTTTGATCATGAGAAGGCCAATCTATTAGTAGAAGTTTATTTTGCTGCAACAGTTAACATTGACTGAAGAAATGGCCAACTATTGTGGTTATGAGTATCAAGTAAACCAAATATACATGAAATTAGGAGGTTCATAGGACTATTATCTTCAGCTGTGGTCATAGATAATGAAAACAGGGCTTAATAATGTGGTGATTGTAAAAGAATTATGTTCGATCAGATTTTCCCAATTTAATTGTAGATTTTTTTTTTCCAATTATACTTGATCTCGTTGTATCCTCAAAGAACATTTCATTATTACACAGGCCTCTAATTTCTTTAAAAACTACTAAGAGGTCTGAATAATTTGACCTCAAAATAGTAATATTACATTCCATCTTACACAATTAAATAAAAACAAAACATATATAATGTAGCCTATACTTCATAATTTGGAAAGAAATTATAATTTTACCCAAAATAGTACATATTACACCAGTATAATAATAATAGCAACACCAACAGCGAAGTCTACACTTAAACTTTAGAGGAAAGAAAAAAAAAACACAAAAACACAAACAAAATAAAAACAAATGAATCAGAACCACTAGTAAAAGGTTATGAAGGTTCAACATTTCCATCCTCCCAAACACCAAAAGAGAACTTAGACAAACTAAGAAAATTATAGTGCATTAAAATCACAGGAGAAAATATTAGCCAAAATTTTAACATCCATATCAGATCCTCTTCTAGGCCTTTCTCTTCTTTTCATCATTGGATGCCAATTACCCTGTTTCCAAATCATTTTTTCCTTATCCTGACCCCGGTTAAGCCAAGTTATATTGCTAGTATGATAAAAGAAGCTCCATTACCCATCTTCTTACCTTCATTAATTCTTTCTCTCTGTGACAGACAGTACGGTAGGTTTAAGCTTTGACCATCTTACCTCCACATTCGTTCCAAAGTTTACATATCAATCTTCCATGTTGATCTTAAAACTTATGAAAGGAGATCGGTTTTACATACGCTATACTTCCCAAGTATATGGCTTAATCCTTTTCTAAGAAAAAAAATGGAGCATGAGGAAATGCGCCTCTCAAATTGATTAAGCACATGTTCTTCAAAACCAAAGGTCTATAATGTACGGTGAAAGAGCTCTAGTAAATATATGTTCATGCATAAGAGTGACAGTTCAATATATCACTCCTTAAAACCCACGGGTTCAACTATAATTGAATTTTTTCAATTATAACTTCATATTGTCTCTACTTGATCTTTGATAGTGATTCCTTAACAAATATATAAATCTTGTCAAACCTTTTAGAGCACAATTGCCTCTGCAAATTATCGGACATTAAAGGTTTAATAGGAATTACTCTCCAATATTTTGTATTTTTCTAACTTCTGCTGAGGTAACTTATTTAGCATTTCCTCTTCAACCATTCATGAAGACAGATGCAACAGAAGAAGAAACATAAAGGGAAACAATGAAATAGCAGAATAATACCTTTTGTATCCCAATCAACATGACATCTTGCGCAGTGTATCATATCAAATGAGAGAGATGGGTATGGCAGCTGCTTTGAAATAAATGAACCGATCATTGCTGGAAGACCTCTTTCTAAAGTTAGTTGAACTTGACTGCCTGATGCCTCATAGTTTGCCAAGCACATGGTCAATAGTTGGTTTGAAGATAAATGCGCACCAAAACTACCATATCCACATTCTATGTCCAGGATAGTGCGTACCTGGAAGGGAAACAAAATCATATGTACTTATTTTCCAGAATCCCTAAAGAGATGTTTTGTAGAATACAAAACCAATAAAATGTTTCAACATTAGATAGATACAACATTCTCCAGCTAGGGTAAAACACAAAATGGTAGATACAAATGACGTATAGACTAAATAGAATTGTGAATTTGAGTCATCACTTCAAGGATGTGATACTTCTAAGATAATTGAGTAAAATGTCGAGGATAAAAATAATTTTGGACAGAGATTCAAGCACTCATTGTTGAGGTTTATCCTTTTCCATATAAATTATATAAACTGTGAAGAATATCGAAGATGAAAATGTCAGTAGTTTCACGCTTTCTTTGTATTTTTTATGTTGATTGTACCCAGACGTGTCAGTCAAGCTGGCGCACAGCTGGCTAGTTGTTTAGGAAGTTAGCATTTCCATTCCAGTTTCTTCCTCGCCTGAACGCAGCTATTTAAAGCAGAACTCCACCATGCAAGGGTGTGAGCTTTCAGAAATTAATTAACTTTTCTCCCCCAATGATTATCTGTGTTGTTTTGTTCCACATTCTCAACATAAATCTTCTTTTTCTTTTTTTCGTTTGTCCTCTTTCTCGGTGTGGAGCCAATGTAGTTGAGGTTTATCCTACATGAGCCGTGCTAAAAAAATCATATGAAGAATACTAATGAACAGAATGAATAAAATTCTGGTAGATATATCTGATTTCAAAACTATCTTGACCTATGCTTTCCATTTTCTCTTTTACTGCCTGAAAAATCTGTGTACATCCAAGCATATGCAACAGGAATTAGGAACCAAGGGACTTGGAACAGTCAACTAGGGTATTGTCATTCATATGTACATAGGCATAAAGAGAGACCGGCAGTTAGGGTAAATCATGCAAAGAAAATATGGTAATTTGTACTTACTCCAGCTTGTATAAAGTAGGACTCATTTCTTAGGCCAATAATTTCTGCAATTTGATGCGAGTAGTCTTCAACATCAAAAGTAGAAGATACTGAACGGAAGGAGATTTGATCTTCATCCAACATCATCATCCTGTAGTTACAAGACATTTGAAGAAGTATATCAGATGGCAGACCCAATACCAAATTTCTTTTTGACTAAAAAACCCAGCTCTTCCACTCACCTTTTGGTCAAACTTCCAGAAGACAGTACCTCCTGTGCCGTAATATTAACATTTGCATACCAGATGACATCTCTTCCAGTCGGCCACCTAAGGGGAATCCTATAATTGACAGGTGGGAGAACCAAACAGTTTTGCTTCGACCTGTGTCCACAATGGCGGGCGTAGTCTTCGCCATCAGAAAATCCCAGAGCAAGATTTCCTGATACGTTGAAGCATGGAACATAGTTTTCCGACTCCTCAGAACAGTACTCCAATTCTCTCAACCTTGAAGAACCAATAGAGAGCTCCCCAATCTCATACAGGTCAGAGACCAGTTGCTCCTGAAGCCGCCTATATCCATGGACTATTTGTCCTCTTGACATTGATGTTACAGAAAGTGTCCACCAGAAGGAACCAATAAGAGCAAGAATTACAATTACAGCTAAACTGAATTTGAGCAAACAGAGTGTCACTTTATGCAGACTCCTTGGAGCCCTGGGGCCAAAGGGATCAGAGATGAAACCATGATCGCCCAAACTGTGGTTCGAAGACAAATTATTGGTGAAAAGAAAACGAAAAGGATATTTCGAAGATAAATATGTACTGACAGCTCCATTTGTTCGATCCTTCTCTATCCTTTCTTTCATCTGACAGTCTTCCGAAAAATCATGAATGGTCCCTGAGAATCGCCCTCCACCACCTGATACACCCCGAAGAAGAGGCCTTGACATTTTTACCTGCAGAACAACAAATCATAAAACAGCATAAGAACCAATCTCAGAGGCCTTCATTAGAAAATAGCCAAACTTTGATTAGAATAGCAACTGGATGCCCCTGGAATAGCTCTGTTCTAAAATCTTATACTAGAACCCATAACCTCGAAAATAAAGTGCATCCGTGATTTTTGCATTAACAAATAGACATCAACTCAGAAAGAGGAAGCTGTTCAGTGAATATGTAACTTGAACCAAACTAGAAATTGGAAATCATGAACCAATCAAGATAGAATAACAAATGATCAGATAAATTCAGGAAAACATAACTAAAATGCAAGTGTGAGCAAGAATGATGAGTTCTTTTGTCTTCTTGAAAACAGTAGGGATGAGTTAACGACTCAGCCACCAAGCAATACCAGAAATGCAACCTGAAATCAAACTGAACTCACAGTTCAGCTCAATAACCGCCGCAGAAAACCATAGCACAACCCAGAAATGGATACCTCAAAAGGAATTGCATTTAGATCAATAGCTTACGAAACTCACTGAAAATACTGAAGGCGTCTCTGGACAAATGAATCTAAAAAACAGCAAAACATGCGACAGCTGTCGCAGAAACAACAGTATCACTGGCAGTGTGTACCTCAAACGATGCAAATTTCTCTTAAGAAACCGAGGCGAATGAATAACCCCTCGATTTCAGCCTATCCTACTACGTCTGTTCATGAATTCTTAGTAACCCCAGATTTCTCTCTTCTCAGCTCCATTTATCATCCCCTGATTTCAGAAACGCACTTCATCCCGAATCCTTCTCAAAGCAGTACCTCTCTTGGCCGGCTTCAAGCTATTCTTGAGAGAACGCGAGCAAGAAAACCACATTTACAGAGAGAGTAGTGGATATACCGGTGTAATATCTCATATATATGCATACAGATACTGGGAGCTTCAACAGCCTGCGCTGCGGAGTCGATCCAATCTCAGCACTCAGCAGGAGTCTCTCGTGAAAGACTCTGGCCTTTGTCCTATTCACATAACTTGACGACAAGATAATGCATCACATAAAGAATGATTATAGGTTTTGAATTCATAATTTTACAATAGATCATGCAAATGTTGATTATACTTCAAAATTTCGAAAGTATCCTTCCTCCTCAATGAAGAAATTAAAAAATTATTCAACAGTCGCAACAAGTAACTCTACGAAAAGTAGTTGTTATGAGATTAAAAGCTACAATCGCAGTTTTTATTAAAATATGATTTTGATTAATTTTAATTACAAATGTGGCTATTGAAAAGAGCTAAACGAGATCAAAAGTTATATTTTCAATGGAAACGCAGATTGAATCCGCTCAATCTCAAAACCAAGCCAACATTTTCCGTTTGTTTGTTTTCATTTTCAATTTATTTTCGAGTTAAAATATATTCAATGTTTGTTATCATTCAAAAATATTTTATTTAGGTGTTTTAAATTGTTTTAGCACAAATACATACATATATATATAAATATATATATATATAAAAAGGCATTATTTGACGATAAATAGTAATTTTTGTCTCCCAAAATATAATATTAAACATAGAGTACTTATTTTAAATATTATCTTAAAAAACAAACACAAACATATATACTATCTCTAACACACACTAATTTATCTTTATTTTTCTCTTTTTATATCCACAAAACACTCAAAAAACGAATCCAAACATTATGTCTGTTTTTTTCTTTTTGGGGTTTTTCAATATTAAAAATTAAAAACATTTCAAGTATTTATTTACGTCCCAGAAAACAAAATTTAATTACCATAAAAATATAATATATTTATTTTTAATTATTTTGTATAATATAGAAATAACAATTAAATATATTAAAACTTCTAAAAGTTACATATATATATTTTAATCTTTCTCTTTTTATATTTCAAAAATGTGTCAAACGATTTAAAAATGCAACCAAATTCTAATAGGCATCTTGATGGGACTTGTAGGGTGTTGGTTTGGTAAACACCCAAACAGCTTACTTAACATCAAACTGAATTTGTTCAGTTTGGATCAAACTGATTCAGTTTGGTTCCAAAAAAATTGAACAAATTTTGATTCGATTCCATTTTTATCGAATTATTTGAAATTTAAAAAAAAACCTACATCTCATTAAATAATTATTATTTATTACTTAATTTTTAATTAATTAAAATAACTATATATATTTGTTTTTATAAATAGATCTAATATTTAATAATTTTTTTTATATATATATTTTTATTATATTTATATATAATTATAAATATATATCTTTTTTTGAATTTGGTATTCGGTACCTTACTCTTTATTACTAGCCAAAATTGATTATCGAATCCGAAATTCGCAAATCGAATTTTCCATTTGACATTCGATACACATTAAAATTTTCAACTCAATTTGATATAGTCGATTTTTCGAATTGTGCATACCCTCAGTGGAAGCATCTATGTGGCTGTGGATGAACCAGCATGGTTTAGATTGGACATGCAACAATAATAATAAGGTTTAATAAATTTTATCTTCATGTGATATTGCAAACGAGTAAATTATCACCTATGAAAAAATAATAGCTGATGAGTACTCAAATATCATACCTGCAAAAGGACCAAAATACCCCTCATTAAGGACATTACAGCCATTTCGTGATCAGGATCCGCGAATATTGTAACAGGCGGGTCGCGTGTGACCCGACCCGGATCGCGCACACCGACAGGAAACCCGGACAATCCCCACCGTTCGATCAGAACGCACACCAACGAGATAAGGCCACGTGGCCCAGTACTTACCGTACAACTGTGTATTATAAATAGACCCCGACACGCCATAAATGAGGTAACTGATACGCATTAATTGAGACCGAACTCCTAGATCGAACCAATTTCATTCGACCAAACTAACTTGAGCGTCGGAGGGTCATAGTCGGGGACGTGCCCGACGAGCACACGGTTCGTGTTTTCATTCTCAGGGAACTCGAAATCTGGTCTTGGACGAATAGGCGCTTCGAGTAGAGATCGCATCACGAGATCGCATATTTCGACCCGGATCAGTTGGCGCCGTCTGTGGGAACATCTGAGAATTCCTTAGCATAATGAAAGGTTCGTCGAGGAGAAACGCCGGGGAAGAAGAAACTCCAAGGAAAGGGGCGGGAGCAACCATCCAACTAACCCCTGATGAGTTACAGAAAATGATAGAGGAAGCCAGCCGGAAAGCAATCGTGGAATATGAAAGAAGAACTGCGACCCCCCTGGTCAAGGAAACAGCGAGGAGGCAACTGTTCGAGAATGTGGAACCGCTCCGAGAGTCAAGAATACAGGGCGGACAGGAGCATCGCAGTAAACGACCAGCGTCATCCGACGCTGGCTCTAGCAGTCATAGTCGTGCGAAGAGAAGGGAACTGGTAATCTCGAGAGCGGAGGTAGAAAGTGTGGGAAAGCAGATAGAGAACCTTAACAGACAGATAGATGAACTCAAAAAACGAGGAGAAATAGTTGCGCACAACAAAAATTCACCCTTTAGCAACAACGTCCTGGTCCAAGTGGTGGAACCCGGCTTCCGAGTACCCGATTTGCCAAGATATGATGGAACTAAGGACCCCTACGAACATGTAGCGGCCTTCGATATGGTTATGAACTTATACGGGCAGCCAGGCCCAATCATGGCCAAGTTGTTTGCGACCACATTAACTGGAAAGGCACAAGAATGGTTCACCAACTTACCTAGGGGAAGCATTGATTCACATGAGCAAATGATCCAGAAATTCTCCTTCCACTTTGCAAGCCGAAGGAAGCAAAAGAGATCTGCCACCCATTTATTCACCATACGGCAGAGAGAGGACGAGACATTGAAGAGTTTCGTAGGGAGATTCAATAACGAAATGATAGAGATACAAGATCTGCGTATAGATATGATGGTCAGTATTTTGATTCACGGTTTGAAAAAAGGCCCGTTCGCATCCGCGCTTGCACGCGACCCGCCTGGAGATGCCGAGCAGCTCATGGCTCTAGCCCAGAAATACATAGACGAAGAGGAGATGAATGCGATGAAGGACTATGAGCGGAAGGAGCGCGAGCAGATGTACAGGAAGCCGAACGAGGCAAGAGAGGTCGGGGGAAGTAGACAGAAGCAAGAAAAGCAAAGGGAGCCCAAATACATTCCCAAATATAACAACTACACCCCGCTGCCAATGTCGCGGGAAAAGGCGCTGATGATGGTCGAGAATGCGGATGTTCTCAAATGGCCAAGGCACACTAGATATACACCCTCCAAGAAATTTTCCAACAAATACTGCAGGTTTCACCGGGAGAGAGGGCACAACACGGAAGAGTGCTTCCAATTGAAAGACGAAATCGAAAGGTTAATGAGGCAGGGGTACTTTAGAAACCGAGTCCCCCACAATTGTAGAACAGGCAGGGAGGAGCCAAGGAGAAGCAGGTCGAGGAGCAGAGACAGGAACCCGGGGCCATCGAAGTCGATACACGCCCAAACCACCCCAAACAACGCGCCAACTAAAGGAGTAATTTACACGATTGCAGGGGGATCTAGCTCGAGTAGCTCGAACAGGGATAGGAAGAGATGCGCTCGAACTTCGAACTCAAGCCGAGGGAAAGAGTTCGTACTGAAAAGCCATCTCCTTAGCAGCTCTGATAAGCCCGAGGAGACGGGGGAGATGAACGACCCGATCGTCATCAGACTCGACATAGCTAATTTCACAGTTCACAAGGTCTTAGTGGACAGCGGGAGTTCCGCAGATATCATCTTCAAAAATGTGATCGACAAAATGGGCTTGGAAAATCTTCGGTTGGAGCCGGTCAAAACACCGCTAGTCGGTTTTGGCGGAAGTGAAGTAACGTCCTTAGGAATGATCGAGTTGCCAGTATCCATAGGGGACGAGCCCAGGCGGAGGACCACAATGGTAAAATTTTTGGTAGTGGATACCCCATTTGCGTACAATGTGATATTGGGCAGGCCAGGACTGAACTCATTCAGGGCAGTCATCTCCACCTACCATATGAAGGTGAAGTTCCCAACGGATCGCGGGGTAGGAGAGGTAGCGTGCGACCGGAAAGAGGCGCGGAAATGCTACAATCTATCACTGAAGGGAGAACCCGAGGCGAAGAAGAGAAGAGTGAAAGAAGACGCTGAACCTCGGCCCTACGAGCCGGAGCACCTAAAGCCCAGTGAGGAGTACAAAGTCGTCCAGCTCACTCCTGATGAGCCGGACAGAACCACCAGGATAGGAGCGAGCCTGAAGGAGAGAGAGGTGGCCATGATTGAATTCCTGAAAGAGAACATGGACGTGTTCGCGTGGGGTCCATCTGATTTCACAGGAATCGACCCTGGGGTGATCGTGCATAGGTTAAATACAGACCCAGCGATGCGACCTGTGCGACAAAAGAAGAGGTCTTTCGGGAGCGACAAAAATGAAATCATCCGAAAAGAAGTGGACAAGCTGCTCAATGCCGGGTATGTAGAGGAGATTCAGCACACCGATTGGCTATCTAACGTGGTACTTGTCCCCAAATTCGCAGGGAAATGGCGAATGTGTGTGGACTTCACGGATCTGAACAAGGCGTGTCCCAAGGATCCCTACCCGTTGCCCCGGATCGATGTCATGGTGGATTCCACCGCAGGTTACGAGATGTTCTCAATGATGGACGTGTACCAGGGGTATCACCAGATCCACATGGCGGAAGAAGACAAGGACAAGACTTCGTTCATCACGGAAAAAGGAATCTTTTGTTACAATATGATGCCGTTTGGTTTAAAGAACGCAGGAGCTACATACCAGCGCCTGGTTAACAAGATGTTCGGAGACCTGCTCGAAAAGACGATGAAGGTGTACGTGGATGACATGCTCGTAAAAAGCAAGAGGTCGCGGGATCACCTCACCGATCTCGCCCAGGCGTTCGCTATCATGAGATCATACGGGATGAAACTCAACCCAGACAAATGCACGTTTGGAGTAGGTGGAGGAAAATTTTTAGGATATATGGTTAGCGAACGGGGAATCGAAGCTAACCCGGAGAAAATTCGAGCCATCATGGATCTGCGCTCTCCAGCCACGATCAAAGACGTCCAGAAGTTGACAGGGAAAATCACCTCTCTCGGAAGGTTTATCTCGCGGTCAGCTGACAAAAGTCTCCCTTTTTTCAGGATTCTGAGAAAACCCAAGAACTTCGAATGGAACGAGGAGTGTGAGAAGGCCTTGCACGAGCTGAAGAAGTACCTGACGACCCCTCCCTTGTTAGCGAACCCGAAGGAACACGAAGAACTGTTCCTCTACCTGGGCGTATCGGAACATGCAGTCAGCTCGGTGTTGGTGAGAGAAGAAGGAGGTCAACAGAACCCCATCTATTACGTAAGCAAAATGCTCCAAGGGGCCGAATTAAGATATACGGAGATGGAGAAGTTGGCACTCGCGCTCGTGGTCACCGCTCGAAAGCTACGACCATACTTCCAATCGCATAAGGTGATCGTGCTAACGAACTACCCCCTGAAGCACATAATGTTGCGACCCGAAGCGTCAGGTCGATTGATCAAGTGGACGGTAGAGTTGGGGCAACATGACATAGAATATCGACCTAGGACGGCCCAAAAAGCACAAGTACTAGCAGATTTTGTGACAGAGCTAGCAGGTGAACCCGATCTACCCAGAATGGTCGAGGAGCAAACCTCCAAATGGATGCTACACGTAGATGGAGCCTCGAACGCCAACAATGGAGGGGCCGGAGTATGGATACAGGGGCCGAAGGGAGTCAAGATCGAAGCAGCCATTCGTCTGGCCTTCCCCGTGACCAACAACGAAGCCGAGTACGAGGCGCTCGTACTGGGACTAGAGCTCGCCTTCCAGGCGGGCGCCCAAGATTTGGAGGTGTACACGGACTCTCAGTTAATCGCTCTGCAGATCGAAGGGGCGTATGAGACGAGAGAGAAAACCATGACAACTTACAAGGAAATCGCTCAGCAATGGATGAAAAAATTTGACAGATGTTCGGTTTTGCAGGTCCCAAGAGCAGAAAATGACAAGGCAGACGCCTTATCCAAGTTCGGGGCTGCCATGGATGGGATTGGAGATCGCAAGATCACGGCTCTGGTTCGAGCACGACCAAGTATCGCAGGCGGAAGGGAGGTGCAGACGGTCGCAGAACCTGAATCATGGAAGGACGAAATTGCCAAATATCTTAAAGACGGCACCCTGCCTCTTGACCCCATTGCCGCTAAGAGAGTCAAATTCAGAGCCACCCGATTCACTATGTTGTCAGGACAGCTCTATAAGCGAACGGTAGATGGACCTCTCCTGAAGTGTTTAGATGAGGAGAGAGCTCTATATGTTATGCGGGAAATTCATGAAGGGAGCTGTGGAAACCACTCTGGAGCAAGGTCGTTGGCTCAGAAGATAATACGTCAGGGATTCTATTGGCCCACGATGGCAAAGGACGCCAAAGAGCTAGTGAAGAAGTGTGAAAGTTGTCAAAAATACGCATCCCTTATACACCAACCCGCGACCCCGGTAGAGCCGATCAAAATAGCCTGCCCATTCGACCAATGGGGGATCGACATCGTCGGACCTTTTCCCCCTGCACCAGCCCAGAAAAAATTCATCATCGTGGCGGTAGAGTATTTCACCAAATGGGTCGAAGCGGAAGCGGTCGCTAAAATATCTGAGAATGAAGTCATCAACTTCGTTTGGAAAAATATCATCTGCAGGTTTGGTCTGCCTCGCATACTAATTTCCGACAATGGGACGCAATTTCAGGGGAAGAAGATCACGGGATGGTGCAAGGAGCTCAAGATCGCACAGCACTTCACGGCAGTTGCGAACCCGCAAGCCAACGGTCAAACTGAGGTGACCAACCGAACAATCCTCCAGCATTTGAAAACACGGCTAGACAGTAAAGGATCATGGGCTGAGGAACTACCCGGGGTCTTATGGGCTTACAGGACAACACCTCGCACCGCAACAGGAGAGACCCCGTTCTGCTTAGTATATGGAACGGAGGCTATCATTCCAGCAGAGATCGGGGAGGAATCTCAGAGAGTGGCAATGTATGACCCCGAGGCTAACCAACAGGAACGAAGCTTTGATCTCACCATGATCGAAGAAAAGAGAGATGGGGCGTACGCTAGGATTCTGCACCACAAAGGATTAATGATGAGAAGCCAAGGCCGAAGAGTTCGACCGAGAGAACTCCAGGTGGGGGACCTCGTGCTTAAAAAAGTCGAAGTCTCGAAACATGTAGGTAAACTAGAACCCCCATGGGAAGGACCGTTCAAGGTGGTGGAAATCAAAAAGAAAGGGACGTATAAGTTGCAAGACATGCAGGGGCGAAGTCTACCACGACCATGGAACATCCAGAACTTGAAAAGGTTCTACGCATAGCCTCGAGAGATCGCAGAAAGGGAGATCGAACCAGGAGCCTGCGAAAGGCCATCAACAAGGAGATCGAACAGGAGCCTGCGAAAGGCCATCAACAAGGAGATCGAACCAGGAGCCTGCGAAAGGCCATCAACAAGGAGATCGAACCAGGAGCCTGCGAAAGGCCGAATAGCAGATTAAAGGTTAGGGGGGCGGTGCCCCGAATCACCAGATTGAACAATGCTATTGTATAAACATTTGTATCCACTGTAAACTCGCGTTAATTCGATTTATAAAATTATGCGCACCTTTGTTATGCCCTTTCACGCTCATTTGGTTTATAAACTCATTACGTCGCTTATCTTTTTTCTAATCGCAACATACCAATCTGCCAAGACCAAACGCGAACTGAGAAAGACGCGTCCAAAAATGCGCACTGAAAAAGACGCATTCAAAACCAAACGCGAACTGAGAAAGACGCGTCCAAAAACGCGAACTGAGAAAGACGCGTCCAAAAATACGAACTGAAAAAGACGCATTCAAGACCAAACGCGAACTGAGAAAGACGCGTCCAAAAATGCGAACTGAAAAAGACGCATTCAAAACCAAACGCGAACTGAGAAAGACGCGTCCAAAAATGCGCACTGAAAAAGACGCATTCAGAACCAAACGCGAATTGAGAAAGACGCACTCCGAACCAAGCGCGGACTGAAAAAGACGCGTGCCCAAGATACAAAACTGAAAAGGGTGTATCCAAATACCATCTCGGAAAACTAACTCCCAGTACGCAAAGGCAAAATGTTGCATGCGAAGACATAAGCCGGTTATGAAGTACATCAGATAGAAAGAGTAATTTCATTAACGAATGGAACATTTACAGTTTCGATACGACCCATGAATCCATTCCCCCAGAAAATGTACAAGTTAGTCAGTATGTATCGAGGGGAAGAAGGGGTCATACAAAAAGAGGAGGTCATACAAAAAGAAGACCAAAAATCCTATCAAAAGGAGTCTAAGCAGCTTCGTCATCTTTGCCCTCCGCATCGGCTTCAGCTTCCATCTCCGCACGAAGCACCATGAACTCGTCATCCTTCAATTCGGGGTCTGGGGGATAAGGCTGGAGATCGCCATCAAGAGTGATATCCAATCGGCCGCGATCAAAAGACTCTGAAAACCCTCCGAGTTTCTCGATTTGGTACTCGCAGGTCTTATAGCCTTTGGCAAATGAGTCAGTAGTTTTGAGCTCCAAGGCAGTCGTGAAAGTGTCCGTCTTCAAGAAATCACGGACAACAGCCATACGAGAGTTAGCCAGGAGTTTCTGGTGCTCCTCCAGAAGTATGCGACCGGATTGGCCCTCTTCAAAACCCCTCGTATGACCCTCTGCCAGTCCGGCCTCGCGACCAGCGTCGAACCCCTCTTTCCTGCCTTCGGCCAAGGCGACGTCCCTTTCAGATAAGGCGATCTCTCTCTCCTTCCTAGCAACATCGAGCTCGCCCGACAACCGTTTGATTTGCTCAGCATAGGACAACAGTTCATCCGCGTGCTTCAGGGCCTGATTGTCCAGTTCGACCACTCGGGCCTGAAGCTCTTGCACCTTCTTGTCAGATTTGATGTAGTTCTTGCGGTAAGAGGTGCATTTCAGCGACAAGCTCCGGAGAAATGTTAGACCCTGCAAGACCGTTAACATATGAGTTCGGATAGATAAAGACAGCCGGGATAGAAATTTCCCTGTAGCATAGCGTGGGCACCGAATTGCTCGACCCGAACCGGATTGGTCGTTACCAAAGAGCCCTGATCACGAAGTGATGTCAGCGAGTTGTACACGTCGAAGGGCTCTCCCTCAGCCTCAGCAAAAAGCACCGAACTCGTGGAGCCGTCCCACCTTGTGGGCTTCATGGGGTGCGACTGAGAGCCCGCTGTAAACCCCCGGGCTTCCTCCCAGTGCAAAGCGAGCTGCTCCAACTTGGCTGCACTTGTCTTCTTGGCTGCACTTGTCCGCAGCTTCCCGAGCCATCCTGCTCAGACTCTTAGGCCGGGGTGACGGAGATTTAGGGGGATCAGAAGGACCCGCCGACTCCTTCCCCTTCGAATCTTCCTCATGCCCGTGTTTCAACGAAGACCGTTTCCTCTTCTTCGTTTTCTCCCAGCCAGCCTTCTCCGGTTTATCGAACTCCAACCCCAGGTCTCCACTGATGGCATCCAAGTTCAACTCCAGGTCGCTGGAGTTATATCCGAGAAGAGGCAGAGAGGGGGTCCCTTCGCTATCGACAAGGATGGGCTGGCGGTCGGTAAGAACAGGCAACGCATGGGTTTGTGACGGAATGGGTGCTGGAGGAAGATCCTTAGGGGGAACAGGACCTTTCGCAGTTTGATCCTTAGCTGAGGTAGAAGCGACCTGTTTCCCCTTGGCCTTAGCCTTGTCTACTTTG
>NW_011628050.1:324197-413085 GCF_000512975.1 Sesamum indicum
GCGTGAGAAGAGAAAATCACCTAAGGACTCCTCAATGTGGAGGGACGCAGGAGAAAGCCCAAAAAGCTGTAAAACCTTCTCAGATAGAAGCTTCTTGGGGTCGTACTTATAGGACGTTAGACTCCTTATTTGGTCACCTTCTACCCCCCCCCACTAGTTTTCGGAAGAGGTTTATACTTAGTCCACTCGTTCTTGAAGGGCCAGACACCCCTAGGAGGTCGAATAAAAATATAGCGATCTAACCAGACTCCTACATTCGACTTCAGGGCGCTCAGGTACCCATTGGCCTTAGCCTTGTCTACTTTGTTCGCAACCGCTTGCATCCGTAGGGCGTTACGCGAACTCATGATGATGCTATCTGCACAGATGAACATTTACGTAAGCGTAACAAATCAAGACGGCGAGAACAGCGTGAGAAGAGAAAATCACCTAAGGACTCCTCAATGTGGAGGGACGCAGGAGAAAGCCCAAAAAGCTGTAAAACCTTCTCAGATAGAAGCTTCTTGGGGTCGTACTTATAGGACGTTAGACTCCTTATTTGGTCACCTTCTACCCCCCCCCACTAGTTTTCGGAAGAGGTTTATACTTAGTCCACTCGTTCTTGAAGGGCCAGACACCCCTAGGAGGTCGAATAAAAATATAGCGATCTAACCAGACTCCTACATTCGACTTCAGGGCGCTCAGGTACCCACATTCAGGCTTGGCAGAAAGGTAGAAAAAACCCCTACTCCCAGACCGCTTGGAGGTGGTGAAAGAATACAAACTCCAAAAGTTGTCAAAACTGGGCTCGAGACCTAAAAATTGCATTATTACCACAAAAAGAATAATATGGGTGATAGAATTAGGGGAGAGTTGCATGGGACATAACCCCAACTTATTCAAGATCGAAGCCACAGGAGGGGCCAAGGGAAACCGGAGTCCGGCATCAAGGTGTTTGATGGAAAAAGCACTAAAACCCTCAGGGGGACGGTGCATACGATCGAAGGTGGCAGGGATGATGATGTCATAATCAGACGGGATGTGGTACTTCTCTCTGATCCTAAGAACCGAGGTCGTTACCTTACTAACCAAAGCTTCCCAAGGGTTTTTAGCGAGTCTATCCTGGAATCTAGCAAGAACCGAGGGTCCAGCTTGTTTATCATGGAGTTTGGAAATAGGAAACTGCTTGTTCCTTTTCGGAGAAGTAGAGAAGGACCCATGAGCCGACCCAGACACAGACTTAGATGCAGACCCGGACTCAGACCTAGACACGGACTCAGAACCAGACTCAGGAATGGCAGCGGATCCAGAACCAGGATGCGACTTAGAGTTCGAGTTAGAGCTGGAAGACATCGTACCTTAGAACAGGATGGCTCTGGAAGCTGCAGATCGAATTCGAACTTCAGGCTGTAAAGATGGTCGCCGAAAGTCAGTATGTGGGGC
Organism: Sesamum indicum; assembly: GCF_000512975.1. Taxonomy (NCBI): domain Eukaryota; kingdom Viridiplantae; phylum Streptophyta; class Magnoliopsida; order Lamiales; family Pedaliaceae; genus Sesamum; species Sesamum indicum. Next base: position 325,620 of record NW_011628050.1, read on the forward strand.
AGGAGAAATGTTTTGAAAGCTGGGAGTATTTATAGGCAAAGCCCCTCGGGATACGCGCCACAGATCAGACTGATAGGACGGAGACACGTGTCCGCAGCGACGATTTAACTTCCTCAAAAGCGCGAGCTCGCACTTTGAGAAAGTGAGGGAGTAATGATGAGTACTCAAATATCATACCTGCAAAAGGACCAAAATACCCCTCATTAAGGGCATTACAGCCATTTCGTGATCAGGATCCGCGAATATTGTAACAGGCGGGTCGCGTGTGACCCGACCCGGATCGCGCACACCGACAGGAAACCCGGACAATCCCCACCGTTCGATCAGAACGCACACCAACGAGATAAGGCCACGTGGCCCAGTACTTACCGTACAACTGTGTATTATAAATAGACCCCGACACGCCATAAATGAGGTAACTGATACGCATTAATTGAGACCGAACTCCTAGATCGAACCAATTTCATTCGACCAAACTAACTTGAGCGTCAGAGGGTCATAGTCGGGGACGTGCCCCACGAGCTCACGGTTCGTGTTTTCATTCTCAGGGAACCCGAAATCTGGTCTTGGACGAATAGGCGCTTCGAGTAGAGATCGCATCACGAGATCGCATATTTCGACCCGGATCAATAGCAATTCTTCTTATAGTTTTTAAAATGAAGCAATTTACCTCTTTGTCTAAGGAGATAAATTGTTTCATTTTAAAAAACACAAGGTGGTAAGTTGCTGCATTTTTAAAAATACACGAAGGTAATTTTTTTTTTTTTTTTTGTATATGAGATAATGTACGTGTTCATTTACAATATCACAAAAAGGTTGCTTGCATTTTTTCTAATACTAATGTGGTATGTATAACTTAAGATGAGTATAGTAATAATAAATATTGAGTAATACTATTAATACCCATCGTAGATAATATCTTAGATGACAACTTATAATAAATTTATAGCTAAAAAGTATTATGATAACACATTTAATTGCTATTTTAAATAAATAATTAATAATAATGTTAATACAAATTTCGAGTTTGCATAAAATAGTTACATGATTAAAAAAATACGAACAGAAGAGTAAAAGATGGATTCTCTCTCTTCTCTCTTACACACTAGCACACCTTCATTGACACACACTAAAACCTTAGCATGCAATCCCACGTCTGGCAACCATGGAGACGCCAGCGGTGACATAGTTGGTGGTGGGGATGAAGCGGACGATGGGGAACGACGGGGAGCAGCTGTTCGGGATGATAGCAAATGATTACGTCGTGAGGAGGATGGGGAACTCCCCATGGACTGTGTGCAGCCGGCGACTGGTGAGCAGGTAGTGATTTCTGAGGTACAGCCCGAACTGGGGATGGAGGAAGTCATGGCGAACGGGACAGACAGAATCTTGAGGGCTGTTGTGGGCGATTGTGAAAACCCAAACAGATTAGGGTTTGATGGCGCCAATGAGTTTCAGGCGGTGAACGGAGATCAGATTGGGGAGGTAGACATGGAAAGGAGGTTGGCTATCAGTTTCGAGGGGAACATGAGTGATCGGACGTCAAAATCGATAGTCGCCATTGGAGGACTTCAAGGTTCTTCCTCGGACAGCGCTCTGAATCATGACGGCAAAATCCAACGTGTGAAGGACTTTAATATGCGCGAATTTCTCCATCTTGCACACAGAGTTGTTGATGAAGGAGATGATGCAGCGATGGTAGCGTTAGATGAATTGAAACATAGATGGGAAGCCAAGATTGGACGTGTGCCAGTGCATCCGGTGCTGAATCTAATTGATGTGAATCCTATTGCGAAAGGTTTACGACGAACCTGTCGTCGATTACTGTCTGCAGGTAATCCGTCGGAGATTGAACAAAATCCGACCGGAGGACAAGAAGAGCTTTATGGCGGAAAGACTGAATCAACGTGGCCGGAGTTGAGGGCTGATTCCTTGACTTTAGGCACTGTTCAAAAGGCTTTTATGGTGCCGGCTGGAAGGGAGGAGGTGCTGCCGGCGACGAAGAATCGATCTGTGATGGAGAAACGGGGAGGAGATGCCAAAGTGCAGCAGCAGACAGAATTGCTGCAGCCTTCAACGTTGGAGATTGAAGATAGGGAGAAGATGGGACAGATTTTTATGGCCGGAAATTCGCTGAAAAGGGCGGATAATTTGGTGCGAACTAACAATGATGAATGCACGATAGAGACGACTGCAATTTGCCGCTCAAAAACAACATGGTGCAGCCCATAACCCGCCTGTGTTGTTATTGGAGATTGATAGGACTTCGGGATTTTTTGCCAGTCAAAATATCAGTAGTCGAACCGTGGGAGAAGATCCACAGGCTACGGGAATTTACATTGGTACGGTTCCTCTTCGCTCTACAAATCCTTCTGATATATTTACTGATAAATTTGCGGATGCATTTAATAATTCAAGTCGTCGGACGTTGAAATTCGTTGAACCTTGCATGCAAAACGGGGAAATGGTTTCGTCCTTCGTTATCCATGGTACGTGATGGCTCTAAACCATGGAAACACACGGCGGTTGGTTACTTTCTGGGTAAAAAACCATCATCATCTCAATGAGTTTGTCCGATCTATATGGCCTGCGGTAAAAGATGTTATTGCTACATCTAATCGGTTTTACTTCTTTCAATTTCACACTTTGGCGGTGATGGAAGAGGTTATTGAGGGAGGTCCTTGGTTATTCCAAGGCCAACCAATTGTGTTGCAATGATGGGACTCGACGAAAACATAAACACACGTAGATTCCAGTGTGGATCCGTCTGCGCCATTTACCTGTGGAATTCTGGACTAGTGAGGGACTTAGTGCGGTCGCTAGTGGCGTGGGTAAACCCTTATATCCAGATGCTATCACAAGAGCATGCACGAGATTGGATTTCGCTCGTGTATGTGTGATGCTTGATATATCCTCCAAATTACCAAAACATGTGGTTTTATTGATGCCAACGGAGAATGGAGCTGAGGTGCCGTGCAAGGTGGATGTAGAGTATGAATGTCTCCCGCTGAAATATCGTACATGCATGAGTTTAGGTCACGATGCTCAAACATGCCCAACCATCAAGAAACCAACTCAGAATGTTCAAATATTTGTGCAACGTCTCCCGAAGAACAAACACATTGAGAAAGAGATCGATGAGTCGGAGCCACCTCCTGCCCGAGTAGTTGAATCACATGGAGGAGGAGATATAAGGACTGATGCATCCCGTTTTGGTGGTTCAAATGGTAGAGGAGATATAAGGGGCGAGATGTCCAGTAAGACGCATCCAAATCCGAAGGGTCAGGAGATTGTTTTATATAATACCTTTTCACTATTAACTGATAAGTAGATGTATGCAGCTACTCAACCTGAGGCCCCTAATAGATGCAGCCCGTCTATGGGGTGCTCATGATACCTGCTGCGGTATGGAATGTACGGGGGCTTAACCGTAGGGACCATCAAATGGCGGTTAAGGAACTTATTCGAGTAAACAGACTATTATTTCTTGGCATTCTTGAAACTCGTGTAGCAGCCCTTAATATTGCGATTATTCAAAATAATATATGCCTAGGATGGAGCTGGTTTACTGATTATAATACGGTTGGAAATCGTATCTGGCTTATGTGGAATGATACTGATATGGGACTTGATATTCTTAATGTTAGTAACCAATTATTCATTGTCGAGTTACTAACCGAATGATGCATACTCAACACTTGATTACTATTGTGTATGGGATGAATGATGTGAGTAGTAGGAGAACGTTGTGGCAAGATTTATGTGACCTATCACAAGAAATCGCAGAGGAGGCATGGTTTGTGATGCGAGACTTCAATGCGAGACTTGATATGAGCGAGGTATGTGGTGCCTCGGGAGATATCAGACAGGCAATGGAGGAGTTCCAAGCGTGTGTCATGGAGATGGGTCTTATTACACTTCCTATGCAGGGAGAAACATTTACTTGGCATAATTGTAGTAGAGATGGTAGAAGCTTTTGGAAACGACTTGACAGAGTTTTGGCCAATGATGTGGTATTACACATGTGGCCGAATGCTTATTATAGGTGCCTTGCCCCAGCTACTTCAGATCATTCTCCTCTATTGTTGCAAGGTGGTTCCCGACTTGACTATGTAAGTCCTTTCCGTTTTGATAGTTACTTGGCATCATCTCCTTAATTTTTGGATGCTGTTAAGTCGGTGTGGATGCATAATATTGAGGGCGCTTGTATGTATGCGGTTACTAGAAAGTTACGTGCTCTTAAGCCTACTTTTAGGTTGATGCGACAACAAAAAGGGGATCTTTCTCTCAATGTATAGCAAGCCAAGGAATTCCTCGCTACAGCCCAGGAACTCTTTGCACAAGACAGACATGATGAGACATTGTTGTTATTGGAGCACTGTTGTAGAATCGTGCTCATGAAAGCAGTGAAATTAGAACAAAGTATGCTTCAACAGCGGGCTAAAATGCAATGGTTGAAGGAGGGTGACCAATGCTCGAGGATCTTCTTTCGTAAAGTGGCCACCAGACGAACAACAAAATGGATTTTCCAAATTAAAGGGCCTGATGATAATATGATCAACGACCAGGAGGAGATTGTTGCAGAATTTGTGCGCTATTTTGAGACCTTTATTAGGTGGTGAACGCCAAGGAAAGGAGCTGACTCTAGAACATCTGAGATCGAGGGCTATACATGTGTTAATGGAAGAGAAAGGGGATACGCTTGTTAGCCACGTCACCAGAGATGAAGTTAAAGAGGCCTTCTTTGACATTGAGGAGGACAAGGCACCGGGGCCTGATGGTTTTTCGGCTGGGTTTTATAAAGCCGCATGGTCTATCGTTGGTAGGGAGGTTACAAAAGCAATACTGGAGTTCTTTCAAAATGGCCGACTACTAAAGTAAATTAACTCCACGGTTATTTCTCTTATTTCCAAGGTACATAATAACCTTATCTGTTAGTGATTTCAGGCCTATATCGTGCTGTAATGTGCTTTACAAAGTTATCACTAAGATATTAGTCAAGCGAATTCGGTTGGTGCTTGACAAATTAATTAGCCCTAATAAAATGCTTTTGTCCCGGGCCATAGTATTGGGGACAATGTTTTATTGGCACATGAATTATTTTCGGGCTACAACCAACAACATAAGCCCCCTCGGTGTGCGTTGAAAGTTGATTTGCGTAAAGCTTATGATATGGTGGAGTAGGATTTTCTATTTGCGGTTCTAAGGCTAAATTCCTAGAACTCTTCATTGGATGGATATGTGAATGCATTACAACCACAACTTTTACTATTTCATTGAACGGTGGCATTCATGGATTTTTTGCGGGGGCTCGAGGGCTTAGACAAGGGGATCCAATGTCTCCTTATCTCTTTGTGTTGGTTATGGAAATCCTTCGCCTCATGATCCAACAAAAGATTGAGGGTCAAGGCGGATTTCTTTATCATTAGCAATGTGAGGAAACGGGATTCTTCCAATTATCGTTTGCTGATGAGTCCTCTATACGGGTATTTAAAGAAGGTTTGGACGATTTTTCCTCTTTATCTGGTCTTCATACTAATGCTGCTAAAAGCCCAGTTATATTTTCTAAAGCCGCTCAACCGCTTAAAATTACAATTCTTAGTATCCTCGGCTTTTAGGAGGGAGAATTGCCAGTCACATATCTCGGATTACCACTTATTGCCTCTCGGCTTTCCATCTCTGATTGCAATCCTTTGCTTATTAAGATTGATAAGAGATTGTAGGGTTGGGCTTCCATTCAGCTGTCTTTTGCAGCTAGAGTTGAACTTATTAAATCAGTCCTCATATCACTATAAATTTATGGGCTATGGCATTTATTTTGCCAAAAGGAGTTATTAAGGAGATAGAGAAACGGTTCCGCCAGTTCCTGTGGAAAGGTGCATCAACCTCTGGATATCCGAAGATTTCGTGGAATCAAGTGTGTCGTCCGGTGGAAGAAGGAGGACAGGGAATCATGGATGTAGCAGCCCTCAATCGGACTCTTATGAGTAGACATATCTAGAGAATAGTAAGCAGATCTAGCAGTTCTATATGGGTAACTTGGATTTGCACCATGCGCCTTCAAGGCAAATCTATATGAACAGTTGAGGCCAATTCTGGGACATGGGGTTGGCGCAAAATGCTTGGACTTCGACATTACTACAGCCTTATATCTATTATAAGATCGGCAATGGGGAATTAATATATATATGGCAGGATCCTTGGCATCCTATGGGGATCTTAATGACTATATTTCCACATGGCCCCTATCACACCCGCACACGGGCAGACATGCTACTTAGAGAGGTTATTCACAATGGAGTATAGCATTGGCCACTACCTCTCACACCTACTCACACACGGGCGGACAATAGTATGCTGGATATCATCCATAATTTGCCTCCACTAGAAGGCACACAAGACTCGATTACTTTGAGGGGAGGCCCCTACACCAATAGGAGGGTGTATGATATATTTCGATCTTCAAGCCCAAAAGGTAGGTTGGTATTCACTCCTTATGGGCCCATTCAAAATTCCCAGTAATTCGTTTATCTTATGGCTAGCTCTACATGAACGACTCTCTACCATGGATCGTCCGTGGTTACAACATCTTAATAGGGATTGTGTTCTTTGCTCGAGGGGTACAACGGAGACTCATTAACACTTGCTATTTTTGTGTCCTTATTCAAAGCAATGTATTCGAATCTTACGCAGGGAGGTCCGGTTTTCATGGACAAACAGAGGATGGATGATTGCTGCGCAAAAGTAGCGGGAAAAGCACGTGGTTAACGCCGCCTATCGCAACCTACTAGCATCTCTAGTATACCACATTTGGCAGGAGCGCAGTAGGAGAAAATTTCAGCAATTAGATCGAGACCCGTCGGTGGTGACTAAGATTATTCTAGACGAAATGCGACTACGTATACTTAGTGCAGAATTGCCGAATAAAATTAGTACAATAGCATTGTATAGATTATTTTCATGGCACACAACATCAGCCATATGACTGTACATTACGATTTTTCTTAATGTAATTTACCTTTATCGAAAAAAAAAATCAAATACGGGCAAACGAATTTTATAAATTTAAATTAAAAAAAGAGTTATAATCTCTAAAAGATTATTAACCCTGACTTTATCTTAAATTGCTACCCAATGGCTTTGGGATGTAGATATATAACTTTGATTTTATGGGGCAAGTTACATATCACCTTAAAATATGTTATCAAAGTTTTGAGAGTTCAATGTTGAAATATAGTATTAAGACTTTGAGCATTCAATGCCAAGAAAAATGTGGAATCTTTGCAATTGCAGAGTTTGTTGTAGCAGAGAGTTTTTTACTTGCTTTGAACTTAAATCCGTTTCGATTTGTTGGACACTTTATGAGACAAAAACATGGAGAAGGCGGTGAAATGGGTGAAAGGCCTAAAATACTATAGAAGAATAGGAGGTGCCAGGTGAAGAAAATGTAGGAAGTAGATCAGCTTGAGAGTCGTGATGGAAGCGTGTAAAATTAAAATTAAATAAAATTAAATCGTAATAAAACCCGACCAAAGGGTGTACCCATAATGTATACTGGGCGTTCGATGTACAAATATAATACTAGGCCAAGAATATAAAGAAAAATATAGAGGTACATAATAATAAATGAGAACCTCGCACTTGTAGCTTTTCTTCGATTAGCTTCTAGGTTGTTCCGAATCTCCGTTTCGTGCATGGTTAGATCTCAAAAATGAGATCCTCGTCTACACCACCTCTTAAGATTGTCTCCCACTCGTGCTAGCAAGAAAGGAAACGGGAAGAACGAAAGATCATAGCACGCTATTCAATTAATAGAGTGAATTTTCTTGTTCTTTCTTTGATTCAAAATCAAGAAGAAAACTATGGCTCCTAAAGAGATTTTTCAGTTGAGAGAGGGAGAGAGAGATGCACGAAAGTTCTCTAGAGAAAAGAGTCAAAAAAAAATGTGTTATAGTTGGTGGGAGATAGAGACACAAGTGTATATCAAAAACCTAGTCTCTTATATACACTAAATCTTATCCTAAATAGTTATCTAAACCACTTATTACCAACAACCTCCTCTTAACTAGATTTTGATGGTTCCTCAAGCTAAAAATCATCCAAGCACCTTTGTCTAGAGAATTTATCTTACCTTTTGACCTAAATTAGGTTAAATGGGTCATAGACTTGGTTTTAAATGGACTAGGCCTCATTGAAATAAATCAAAGCCTATGTCCAATAGACTTAATTAAATTCAATTTAAGGCGTAATTGCAAAACTAGTCCTATAAGTAAGGGGGGGTGGCGTTCTTGGTCCCGTAACTATAGGACTGAAAATTTTAGTCCCGTAAGTTTAAAAAATTCGCAATTTTAGTCCTCCGCACAAATCTGGCCAAATTTTGGATAATTTTACCCTTTTTCAGCTTTAAAATGTGCAGTTTAGTCCAGTTTCAATCATTTTGCATTCTAATGCATATTTTCCACTCATGCTCGCCAAGAATGGTATTAGAGCCTAGGATTATTGAAAAAATATATGATTATATTACATTTTGATATTATTTATCCACTAATGGAGGAGACTTTCCAAGAGAAAATAAAATCGAACGAAAGTTCGAGTTATTTTGAAAATAGGGAATATTTCCAGATTCTGGAAATGCAAAGAAGAGAATTTCTCATGAAAATTCTTGACAAATGTGACAACGGTCCCAAGAGGATTAATCCAAAACTTCTCAAGCCAGGAGAAAAACAAGAGTGGCTGAGAAATTTTGAAGTCCGACAAGTACTACCAGAAAATGTAGTGAGACGTATACATTCCACTGAAGTCCATGGTAGAATCCCAGTCAGGAGAAACGGAACGGGTAAATTTCTACATAATTTCAGTTCTAAAAAATTATGACTGATTGGAAAGAACTCGAGTCGGATACATCAAAGATCTCCCAAGATCTGATAAAGATACAAAAGATAGTTCAAGACTATGGACATAGGTTAATACATAGACCTATGAAAATAAAATCCTTGAGCCAAAAGGTGGACGAGGTCCTTAAGATCCTTCCCGATCTACACAAGGGTCTTACAGATCTAAAGGCAGAAATTACAGATCTGAAGAGAAATCAACGAGAGAGCCCTGAGACATCTAGATCCAGACAGGAGCGAATCAGGGACGCCCTTGGAACAGTACCTCTTCTACACCAGAAGGGGAAGGCCACGGAGATTCCAAAGCCGAAGTCAAGAGAAGATCTGATTATTGCTTCTATTATATATATAAAATAATGGAAGTAACAAGAGCGGATCTATCATATCTACAAGAATTGGCTGAATCCTTTTCCCAACTCGGGATCGTGGATTTAGTCAATATCCAAACGAATGAGATCACTCCAGCATTACCACCGCCAGAGGGAAGTACATGCTCTAACGATCCTCCACAAGATCAACCGATGAGAGACAGTGCGGACTTCCACACTAATGCCACTCCAACCTTAGTGAAAACCAGGCTAAAGGAAAATTCAGGAAGAAATCCAAAAAGAGTGCCGGAGAATACACCTTGGGCAAGGACCATGCTCCAGCCCTTACATCCATACGGCGCTATACTGAACCTGGATATTATCGATTTCCGAAATATCGAGAAATTGATAGACGAATGGGTTGCAGCAATCAAGATAGCAGCAACTACCCTAGAGCTCGACAAAGAGAACTTCATAAAGCTTGTGGAGTTGAGCTTAGACGGATCGGTAAAGATCGGATGGGATAATACCCCAGAAGATACTAAAGCCAGCATCCTTGTCGGAGACTCAAAAGGTGCGATAGCAGACCGGCTAGGAAGATTTATCAAGATACACTTCATCGGAGATGGATATTTCAAAGGAAGTAGAGCAGAAAAGGCTAGAGAATATGCACAGGCTCTCTTCAGCCTGGAACTTAGAAGTATTTGTGCAGTAGATGAATACATCTATTGGTTTCACAAGTACTTTTTCCAGAGTGGAGTAGCAACGGAAGTAGCAGCTCCAATATTCTTCGCAAAGATATGCAGTCCATGGAGGGAAATGTTGATCCAGTCATACAAAGTACCTGAAGGACAGCTAGATTTAGTGGCGCGAAGAATGTCTTTCCTTAAAGACAAACTGACGGATTGGTGTTATAAAGCATCCATCCAAAAGAATATGAAAAGACTGAGAGGTAAAATCAAACGAACCCCTTTCTGTTGTGATAACAATGATTTTCCAACTGTTATAGGAGAATCAAGTGAGCCAATGAAAAGGAGGAAGCAGAATAGTGACTCCTACCCTAGGATTTCCAGAAGAACCTTTTCCTGGCGGATATCATGGTGGTCCAAGTCCAAAGCCAGAACATATAAATCTGGACAGAGAACAGGACTAGCAAGGGTTTCATCCCAAGGATCTAGACGAACAGATGCAAGATCCACTGGAAGAACCCCTACCAGAAGAACTTTCAGACGGGCCCGTACCCGAACCAATGAAAGTTTCAAAGACTGCAATTGTTGGACTTGCGGAGCAAAAGGACATATATCTCCCGACTGCCCGCAGAAACGTGGTGAATTGAGAAAATTTGAAGCCACGGATGATATCCTAGATGTAGTATACTATGGTGATTTAGTACCTATCTATCAATTCGAAGATCTTCCTTCAGACGAAAGCGTCTATGAAGAGGAAATAGAGACTGATTCGGATGGATCTTCAATCGAGTCAGAATAATTACAACGATGGAGATAGGCTTCAAACTTCTGAAAGCCAATCAGGATTCTTTTCCAGAATGACAGTGTCAAACAAAACCATGGAAAGAATCATGCGGCATGATTCCAACCTCAGCCCATACGATGGATTTATGTGACATCCGTAACATTTTGTACGTAATTGGAGGACTAATTGATAATTATTAAAAATTTAAATTTAATTAGTAAATAAATTATAGATTGAATTTGGGATATAATAAAACTTGAATACGTTAAATTGGAGTTTGTTATAATATTTTAAAGCAAATCATATTAATTAAGAAATTTAAAAGGACGTAATAGGTATTTTGAGAAAAGTCTAATTAAATAAATAAAATAGTAATAATATCATATATATAACATATATTACTAAATAATATATATATATAAATGATTTATATATATTAGTAAATAATATATCAACTTATATATATATATATATGTGTGTAAGAGAGAAAGAGACAAAAAAAAAAGAAGAGTGATGAATTGGGGGAGGGGTGGGCCTTACCCACCGCCCTAATCCCCCATAAATATACATACTTATATATATGTTTATATGTACAAGCATCAACACAACTGCAATTACTTTCTTTCTTCAGTTAACGCGCAGCGAGGACGTGACGACAAAGTAGAGGGTTGAGCAGTCCCTCGTGAACCGAAGCATTTTGGGATATAAGGTAAGTATAGCTAATTGGATTTATATATATATATGTGTGTAGTATTGTATATATTATATATATTGGTTTCTTGGATGCGAACGTGGACTTGGCTTTATATTATTCTGTGTGGCTTTCGTATATTGATTGTTTATATAATTAGTTGTAGATTATTTGTTAGATTACCATAATATTGGTGAAATTGTTACTATGTGATATGTGATGGTAATGCAGAGATATGCGGAATATGATTATGTGATAATCATATAATTGATTGTTGATGAATCAAATTGAGTGTTGTTATTGAGGAAGTGATTATTACAAAGAATAGAATGACCATTGTGAGTTGAAATAAAAGATGATGCTTACCGAGTTGGGAACACAGTCAATGGTTTATGAAAATGTGATTGATAATGAGATATGAAAAATATATGATTTAAGCTAGGTACCATGGCACATAGGGTACCGAGGTATTCCGGGGCAGCGGGGAATATCCTGTGCTGTTAGCTACACACTGAGGTGGTGTGGGGATACCATGTTTGTTGTGATGTCCTGTGCTATATTGCTACACAGCTAGAGTAAAAGAGTGTGGGGATATCACACAACGGGTATCCTGTGCTGTATATGATATGACGATGGCCGGCGAAACCATTGACTGATGTACTCCAACTAGAGTAAGTGGGGCCCTTAACTAATAAATGATAACGAATGAACATTATGTTGTGGATTGATTTACAGTTGTGAGTATGTATTACTGCTTATATCTGATGTTGTTGTATGAAGAATGACTGTTGTCGGTATGACTGCATGTACGTGAATCTTTATCTGTGTATATATATATAGACTGATCAGCTATACTTATTGAGTAGGCAGCTCATTCCTTGCCACGTACTTTTATATATATATAGACTGATCAGCTATACTTATTGAGTAGGCAGCTCATTCCTTGCCACGTACTTTTCAGGAAATAGGTCACATTGATTAGCCACATTGGACTTTGAGCGGTACCGTCGTCTTTATTAGGTGGGTCAGCCGTGACTTCTAAAGCCAGAGTTTTTGATTGTTGGGTTGTTAAATATTCTGGTCTTTTATCGGGATTTGTGCTTAAAGTTGTGGTATGATTTTCCTTGAGGTTATGTACACGAGAACATGTAGTGAGGGTAAATATTACTTTTGGTGGTATATATTATCTTTTGTGATATATAATATCATATTGATAAATTAGAATTTATTTTACTGATTGAAATAGAATTACTTATAGAATGAGTTCTGATTAAAGTAAGGATGAAATAGTGATAATTAGATGTAGCGGGTAGGGGGTGCTACAATTTAGGATTTGAGGAATTGGAAAAGTCCTGAACCAGAAAGGACTGCACCAAAGAAGCATCACATAATCTACAAAGTAAATTTACGTGAGTTTGCTATACCAATTGAACTTACTGGTAATGTGATGGAAATGCAGTTAATTACTAAAGAAGAAATTCTTGAAGAATTGAGTAAGATTAGAGAAGAAGTAGCTATTACTATGAAATGGATCCATATAGGGACTATTGAAGTAGTAATAAAAGCAACTTTTAAGGAAGAAATTGATTCAGAAATACATTTATCAATGATGGATAGAAGAATCAATAACTTAAGAGATGGTTGTCTTGGAACAATGATAGGAAATTTGTGTGCAGGAAAATTGATATTTGACATTCATCCTAGGATTGCATACAACCTAGCAGACCAAGATTTCAGTAGAGTCTTAACCCTTCATCAAGATTTTAAAAGAAAGATCTAATGAAAGAAGGAAATAGACCGTATTCTATAACCTATAGAATTGCATATGCCCTTTCCAATACCCAAAGATCAAAGAAGGAAATAGACCGTATTCTATAACCTATAGAATTGCATATGCCCTTTCCAATACCCATCATTCAGATTTATTTCTTAGGAAAGAGTATATTGAGATTCCTAGAATTTTCAAGGAATTCGCTAAGGTAATGAGACCAGACCCTATTAGGATACCTAGAATAGGTGGTGTTGATATTATTATAAAAGATCACCCAGTCTTAGATCGAACACTTAGCTCTAGGACTGAGTTTAGTAGTCGGATGTCATTTTCAGAAGATATGATTATAGGATACAAAGGAAAGGAGAAAGAATTATTAAAAGCTTTAACTCCTCAAGAGATTAAGGTAAATAACGTAAAACTTAAATGCCCTGAAGGATGGAAAGAAATACAAGTTATATTCGACATCACTAAGAAAGAGAATTATTTTCCTTGTGATGACTTATATCATTTGCAACAACCTGTTGTAGGAAAATATGAGGGCATGTTAGAAATAGCAGGCCATGAAATTTTAGTTGCAGGTATTTGCAGGACGAGAAAATGGGAGTATGACTTTGGGGTTAAGTTTCCTCGAAAATCATAAACCATGGGGAAGAAAAGGTAACGGAATGGAATTCAGTCTTGATGGTGTTACCATAAGGATTGAATGACAAGTCCCTTTTCCATATACATATCTGTTGGTATTTTGTATGATCAATATAAGACAGAATATTTTGCAGCTTATATTGATTCAGGATCAGGAATTTGCACGGCAAAACCTGAAGTTTTCCCTAAGAAAGCAAGGGAAACCTTACCCGTTATCGCAGGAAGGGATTTTTCGCAAAAAATCCTGATACTCAATAAGGGAATGCGAGAAGCCAAAATCATGATTGGAGGAGCATTTGGATCACCCTGGTTTAGGGTAAAAACACCTCCTATATACTTTCATGATACAGGTGCCGATATCTTGCTAGGTAACAATTTCATTCAAACATTTGCAAGATATATGCAGGATAATCAGAGAAATCTAATTAATCTTTACTACTAACTGTGGTAGTGAGATACAAGTGTTGCAAAGAGAAAAAGGCATTTAATAGGATAATGCCAATAAAATTTAGCAGCAAACGTGGTGATTTTGATGCCAGATTAACTCATCCAAAATGCAGGATAAGAGAAAATTTGGTAAGGTCTTTTTGTCTTTCAGGCAGCAGGGACTAATAGACAGCGATAGCTTCTATAAAGAATCCGAGGAGGAAATTCTGAACCTTAAAGAAGCACTACTGGAAATAAAATCGCTAGAGAACAGCGAAGAAAGCAGGCTTTCTCTTGAGAATGTCAAGAGGCTTATTTAGAGGAACTTCAGTGAAAATCCTCTGGCTTGGTGGGATAGGAACAAGATTGAAGCTACTCTAAAGATCAAAGATGAGTGCAAATACGAGTATGTTCGATACAAACCTATCCAGATGAACATGGAGGATAAGAAGGATATGCAGATGATAATCAAAGAGCATATCAGTCTTGGACTCATTGAACCCGGAGTCTCTACATACAGTAGCCCTGGATTTCTGGTAAGAAACCATGGTGAAATAAAGAGAGGTAAACCCAGGTTGGTTATTAACTATCAAGGTATTAATAAGATATTAGAATTTGATGGTTATTACATTCCTAGTAGAGAACACTTAATTGATTGCATTAAAGGGGCAAAAGTGTTTTCTAAATTCAATTGCAAATCTAGGTTTTATCAGATTAAGATGGAGAATGAATCCAAGAAATTTACCGCATTCTCCACACCACAGGGACAATATATATCTGGAATGTGCTTCCAATGAGTTTAGCTAATGCACCCCAGATATTTCAAAGAAAAATGGATAATCTTTTCAAAAATTATTTTGAGTTCATGTTTGTCTATATTAACGACACACTAATTGCATCCAAAAATATGAAAGAACATATTAAACATCTTGAAATATTTTCCGATGCATGCTATAGAGAAGGATTAGTACTTTCTGAAAAGAAAGACACTATTGCAATCAATAAGATTGAATTTTTAGGAATCCTTATTGATGAAACAGGGATTGAGTTGCAGGATCATATTGTAGAGAAAATCTGCAATTTTCCAGATGTACTTAAAGACAAGAAGGAATTGCAAAGTTTCTTAGGAGTTGTTAATTTTGCAGGAATCTTCATTAAAGATCTTGCAAGATACAGAAAGGATTTCTGACCACTTTTGAAAGAAAAGGAGTGTTCAAAGTGGAAATGGGAAGAAATCCACACCGAAAGGGTTCGTGAGCTAAAACAAGTTTGCAGTAACCTTCCAAAGCTTGCTATACCGCAAGATGAAGATGAATTGGTAGTCTACACAGACGCCAATGACTACAGATGGCGGCGGTGCTCATGAAGAAGACAACCACAGGGGAAAAACCCTGTAGATATACCGGAGGGTTGTTCTCAAAACAACAAGCCAAAGTTTGGCACATAAACGAGAAAGAATTCTTTGCGGTTTGGAACGCTTTCAAAAAATGGCCTTTATTTTTACTTGCTAAAGAATTCACTTTAAAAGTTGATAATACTAATGTCAAAGCTTTCTTAAAGAATAAATTACAATAAAAAATAGAGAAAGCTCATATCAGATGGCAAGCTGAATGCCAATATTATTGTTATAATATTGTAGTTATAAAATCTCATGAAAAAGTTCTTGCAGATTTCCTGACGAGAGATGGAGGCATCTTAAGCAAACTCCATCATGTTGAGACTTAGGCACCTTCGTGAAAACCTCGAGGAGCTTGACAGAATCGGACAGCTAGTGGTGAACGCCCAAGTTGCTGGACAAATTCAAAAAGTCGATCTAGACATTGTCCAGGTCGCAATAAGGAGTTCCTTATTAGCATCCACCTTGCTATGGAACGACTTAAGAGAACCAATTCGGAAGGCGTCACCTTCGGGGATGACTGACGAGTTGAGGGAGCATGACCCAAAACATGCCTTTAGAGTACAGGGCTCTACACCTGTAGTGTCGGATTCAAGTACCGATTGCACAAAGCCATCACCAGACTCTAGTGAAACGGCAAAAATTGAATAACATGAAGTGCAAACTCCTGTAGGTTCAAGTCAACCCAGCACCTCTGGGGTAAAAGAGGGAGAGATTAGCCTTAGGCCAATGACAGGCACCTCTAAGGCTAATACTAATGAGTTGATATCTTCTTCTGCTTGGCAGGATTATCAGCGTATGTGGAAAAAATTAATTTCCCGCAAAGGAGTGAACCCAGGCAAGACCATAATCGAAACGTCTGAAAAATATAACAGAGTCTGGATGTTAGAAGGATCTAAACTAGAAGATGTCAGAGAATGGTATGATTTTGGAGCTCTTGCTTCAGTTCATACTATGTCACCGAGTTTTCCGAAAATTTCAAAACTTCAAGAGTGGATTAGTGGGGCGGTCTTTGATTCATGGCAAAACAAACCCCACTTGAAGAGAGGCGATGTTCTGGAGATAAAATTTGTTTCAGTAGCTCCAGAAACTACAAGGAAGGGGTCTCATCCAGCATTCCATTTCATGAAGCTACAGAGACCAGATATGGTAGCTTTCAACAAAATCAAAGCTGCCTCAGGAGAAGGTCCCTTGGTATAAGCCATTAGTGAAGATAGTATCTCTACCAGGAGAGCTTGGGGACTATGGGTTTGTCTCACAGAGATGGACAAAGTCAAGTATCCATTCAAGATTTTCTCAAACAAAGTGAATGGATCATTCCTGTTAAATTCCATGACAGGAAAAAGCACGGAGTTTGTTGAAAGCTTATTCGTAAAAAAGAGGATGTTAATCTGGGAAAATAAGCTACCAGTAACCGAAGCCACAAGGATGAAGACGTGCAACATGTTGCATGTTGGGCAATGGCATAACCATCTGTGCCCTTGCTGCGAGAAACAAAGAAAAGCCCCTGTTCGGGACAAAGATTCGGGTCACGAGGGAAAGAGAAAAATTTTTACCAAGAGAGGTAAAAGTTAAATGATGTAAAAGGTCGAACGGATAAGACTGTCTGTAGAAAACAACAAAAGCCAACAGTCAACAAAACAAGGAAGACAACTGGAAGTCACATGGCCAACAAACCATAATGACCAATAGCTGGAAAGAACAGGGCAATGACATATGCAATGACGTCATTTGAATAAGACAAGATGATGATGGAAGCAATGATGTCGTCAAAAAATCAAGTTGGAGTCCGAGTTTGAAGTCCGCGGACGCCTATAAATAATGAGGCAATGAAGCAGAAGGGGATCATCGAAAAAACTTTCTACTCTTCAAAGCATTATTCTGGGTGTTTCCAATCTTTCTAATATTTTAATCTTTCAGTTTATGGGGGTTTCCCCAACGAGTCTAGTCCTCTATCCTATGAGAGGCTAAAATAGTTGTCTCCTCCAACGGAGGAATAATATCTATGTAATATTTTCTATATTTCTTCAATAAAGAGTTAGGCTTCTATTCAACCTGTTTATCCAAAACTTTATTAAGTCCCCATATTGGAGTCCCTTTCACGCCCTAAGGTAGGAAACGAAATAGGGCTGTGATGTTTGTTGCTGAAGGAGCCAAGTACCTGCTAACCATCTACTGCGGTAGTGTGGTTGGAAGAAGTCCATAAAATCGAGGACTTGGAATACCCGGGAACAAGGCGGTAAAAAAAAAGTATGAATTGATGAGGGCTTAGTGTATTTCGGAAGCATGTTGGGCCAAACTTGAAGTATGATAGGGGCTAAGATTCATTTTTCGCTTGAAGGGCAAAATGATCCTAAAATGGGCTAAAGGACCAAAATTGCAAAAATTCGAAAGATACAGGACCAAAATTGCCACCACTAAGTTAGAGGACCAAATTTGCCATACCCCTATACATACTGGACGAAAAATGCAATACTGCCTTCAATTTAATTTTTAGCCCATCAAATAAAATTTATATTTTAATCCAATTAAAAGACTCAAGCCCACTCTCTATTAATGTATAAATTCAATTTATAATTTAAATCGAGTCTAATAAAATTAATCAAATTAATTTGAAAAGGCAAACCCAAATTATTAATTATTTCTATTAATTAGTCATTGGGAAAATCCAACTCATGGATTTTTATATATAAATGATCCACTCATTTATACTTCAAGAAATTAACTTAATCCAATTAAATCAATCCCTTTCTTCCGAAATTAAATTTAAATTAATTCCATCACATTCTAATGATAGATGTGTGACTCTTTAGGTTCGCCTCAACTAGATTTGGGCGTGTGTGACCAACTCAATTAACTAAATCTAAATTATTCTGATCATGGACTAGGCATGGAATTGGGTTTCATCATGGACTAGGCATCTGAACTCAAAACTCAAGTCCTCGTCTACCCCAACTGATTGACATGGGAAATCTATCCCTTTCATTTAGTCACTATGAGCACAAATTTAAGGGCTTAAATAGATCTTAAAGCATATAGGAGACACTGTTGTCATAATGTTGAGAGGGGATGGATTCTTCTTGGAACTCATCGTCCTTGCTACATACTCCAATTACATTGGACAATGCTTATGATGACCATACCCCATGATACAGTCGCCGCTTGCGAGATCCAAGATACAATCTTCGTATGTACGTGAGTGCCATGATTCCTCAAGCTCAAGGACTAATCTTGTACTATTGAAATCGAGAATTCTGGTCATACCAATCACGCCCTCAAGGCTTTTATATGATGGTTCTCCTGAGTCAATTCAGTCGGTCAACTACCTTGCTAGCTAATCCACTAAAATTGGATAGAACATCAACATCTCCTACCTACGAAACAAGACTGCAATACTTAGTATAATCTCTATAGAACTCTTGATGCCCCATCTCAAAGTCCTCGACTCGGAAAATTTTAGACCAACCTTTGAAAGTGAAGGGGTGGATCGGCCCATGAGCACGACCATAAAAAAATGGCGATATAAGCGTATAAAATCCTGATCTTAGGGTGTACCCTTGATCTTTTTCAGCGCGTTTGGTGTTTAAAAAATAAAAAAGTGGCCATAGGATATAAAGAAAACAAGAGGAATGATAATCTAACCAAGAATCTCACCCTTGTAGTTTTCCAAAATTTTCTACTGGCGTTGTTCCCTTTTCGACCCGGTTCTTCTCCACGAGGTTTCAACTTTGAAACCTCTAAATTCATCCACTATAATCACACTGAGGATCTTCCTTTACTCGTGCTAGCAAGACAAGGGAAGGGAAGGGAGAAATCAACAACACATTAATAGTTAACGACGTTGATTTCTCTTCGTTCCTTCTCTAATTCGATGAACCAAAAGAACAAGGATGGAGAGGGAATATTTTGGGAGAGCAAAACGTGAGAGAGAGCAGAGAGAGAGCTATTGGAAAGGTGTCAAAACCATTGGTTACAAGTTATGGGAGATAGAGAGTGAGTG
Source organism: Sesamum indicum (assembly GCF_000512975.1). Lineage (NCBI taxonomy): Eukaryota > Viridiplantae > Streptophyta > Magnoliopsida > Lamiales > Pedaliaceae > Sesamum > Sesamum indicum. The sequence goes on from NW_011628050.1 coordinate 345,221, forward strand.
AGTGTTTTGACCTAGTCACAACACCACACTAGATGAGACCTATCTCATCCAAACTCTCTCTTCTCTCTTTCTTGAAGCCCTAGCCGATTGTTCCATGAAAAATGCTGAAAACTTCGTGCATCCCCTGTCCAAAACCCAGCCAACTCTTCTTTTGACCTAGACAAGGTCAAAACGGGTCACGGGCTTAGTCTAAAGTGGACTAGGCTCTAATAGATCAAGCTCATGTCAGATGGACCTAAATTAAATCTAATTTAATCTTTATGTCCATCGCTTTAAGTCCTTTAATCGAATTAAAAGTGTAAGGTCTCTCTCATTTAATTTATGAATCCAATCCATAAATTAAATCGAGCCGACTAAATTAATTTAATTAATTCAAAAGGCTTAAAATCAAAATTAACTAATCCAATTAATTAATCTTTGAGACTCCAACCTATGGATTTAATAAATAATCCAATCATTTATCATATCCAAGAAACTAATCTAATCCAATTAAATTAATATGTACCTCTCAGAATTAATTCTAAATAAATTCCATCACAAGCAGGTGATTAGACTGCGACTCTTTAGGTCCACCTCAATTAGACTTGGGCGTGTGTGATCAACACGATTAATTAAATCTTATTAATTATTTTCAATTATCCGATAATAAAAAATGGCCCGTTGTCATAGGTGGTCGTCTAGCAATAGTCCATGACACTAGAGACTAGGTGAATAGTGGTGTGAACATTTAGGCTCTGAATCCATACGAGTAAGGTCCAACTGTCAACAGTCTCCTAGCCTTAGTCTAGGGCATGGAATTGAGCGTCGGTTCCCATCCTTGACTAGGCTACTATGCTTGATACTCGAGAAGTGTTTACTCTACTGATCTGATATAGGAATCCTAGCTTTGATCGATCAATCTCTTTGGACAAGACTTTTAGAGTCTAAACCATCTTAGAGCGCATAGGAGGACTCTCTATCATATACTCAAAGGAGACAGATCCTCTTTTGGAATTGACCGTCCTTGCTACATACTCTGACTACACTGGATAAAGATTATGATGACTATGCCTCACGATACAGCCACCACTCATCATATCCAAGATACAATCTTTATATGTATGTGATTTTCATGATTCCTTGAGTTCAAGGACTAATCTCATACTATCGAAATCGAAATCCCAATCATACCGACCAAGCCTTAAGAGGCTTCCATATGACGATTCCCACGAGTCAGTTTAATCAGTAGACTACCTTACCAACTAACCCACTAAAACTGGATAGACGACCTACGTCTCCTGCCAACAAAACACGACTGTAGTACTTAGTGCAAGTCTCTATAGGACCATCGATGCCCTGTCTCAAGGTGCTCGATTTGAAACATTTCAAACCGATCCTCAGGAGTTGGTTTCATAGCTGCCAAACCTATGCGCAACCCACTCTGTAGGTTTAACCTTTTCAATGAGTGGGTATTTCATAGTGACATTGAAACCCCGTTCAATATTAGTGATAAGCACAACGAAATATACTGCCAAGTTGATGAATTCTTACCTTATTCATGAATTTAATATTATTTGATAAATATTGGCGAATGGCAAAAAACCAATCCGATTGGCTTTTTTTCACACATTCCAACAGAAAGTTGATTTTATAGCTATCAAACCTATGTGCAGCCCAACTCCACGGGTTTAACCTTTTGGTCTGTGGGCATTTTATTGTGACATTCAGACATCATTCAACGTGAATATTAAGCACAACAAAATAGTAATGCCAGTTAGATGAACTCTTATTGTATTCATCATTATAATATTATCTTGGTAAATATTAATGAATAAAATACAACTAATGTAATTGATTTTCTAGTCAACCACTTAATAATTAAGCGAATTACCTATGTCACCCTGAGATATCTGAGTAAGAGCAATCTACGATATCAACTCGGTCTCATGGGCCTACTATATGTTTTGCTGAAGCTACATGGTCCACCTGTATGCCTCCCTCACCATCGCTACCTGTAGATGGTGGTTGTCTAAAATTTTTTTGTAGATCTTGTAATGAGATCTCAAGCCCAAAAAGTTTTTGCCCTATCCTTGCCGTTTCCCTCCAAAGGCTAAAACTGGGTCAGTCATGCTAGGAACTATATCCATTCAATGGATGTAGTTTTTCTAATCCAAACTACTTTGCAAGCTGACTTTCCAAAAGTCGTCATACATTTGACTTGTTTAAGATGGGATGTCATAGTTCTATAGGAAATCCTTTGAAGCTACCACTGTCACGCTCATTATTCACATGAATCTAGAAGCTAGTATCATTTAGACTTCTAGAATAAACTCTCTATAAATCGTGTGTCAAAAATACTTTTTTAATCCTTATTCAGGTATTAAAGACTGCTCTTGAGAACCATCTACTGCCTTACTTAGGTATTAGAGACTGCTTGGAGCGATGATGGGAAGATTTAACGTACGGTTGGATCGCAGAACATCGACAAAAACTACAGTAAACTCATAAGACCTAGCTAGTGTTACATATTGCTCATAATCAGATTAGTCTAAAAACATGGGAATTGGCTTTAAGGTCAAGTGGGAGATTGTGGAATCGCTGACCAAAAAGCCAATTGGGATTGATGGTTTTGAGAACTGTTCAAGCAATCTTTATTTAAGTAATATTGTCCCGACAAATATGGTAGGTATTCATCTTTGGTACATGTGTCTATTGTACTTACCAATTACGCACTATTTTAACATCACAACAGATGCCCACAAACCACTTAATAAACCATGTAGTTGGGCTGCGCATTAGAGAGCGGCCATGAAACCAACTTTTGAGGGTTGGTCTGGAACGTTCCAAATCGAGGACCTCGAAATTGGGCATCGAGAGTCCTACGGAGACTTGCATTGAGTATCGAATTTATTAGATGAGTGCTGCATTTCATCAGCAATAGATGTTGGACGTCTATGCAATTTTAGTGGGTTAGTTGACAAAGTAGTCAACTGACTGAACTGACTCATGCGGATGTCATATGGAAGCCTTGGACTTGAGTCCTCGGCTCCTGTAGTACCAGAGTAGTTCTCGGACTTGAGGAGTCACGACAGTCACGTGCATACGATGAGTATATCTTGGATTTGCACGAGAGGTGATTGTGTCGCATCATGATCATCATAAGCCTTGTCCTGTGCAGTCGGAGGATGTAGTGAGGATGGTGAGTTCCAAGAAGAGGATCCATCCCCTGTCAGTATGTGACAGAGGTATCTCCTATGCACTTGGAGATGCATTCACGCTTTATGAATATGTGGCCACAGTCTTTGATCGAATAGGAAAAGAGGTTCCTATGTCAAGAAACTTGGCGTAACGCGATCTCAAGTATTAAGCATAGACGCCTAGTCGAGGATGAAAATCATTACCTAATTCCATACCCTTGACTAAGGCCAGAGATGATAGATGAAAGGATGGTACCCATATGGACTCGAGAGCCTAAATGTTCACACAAAAATTCACCTAGTCTTTAGTGCCATGGATCGTTGCTAGACTGCCACCCATGGTGACGAACTTTCTTGATAAAGGATTAATCAAGAATTATTAATTAAATATGAATTTAATTAATAATAGTGTTAGAGACTAGCCAAGCCTAGATGAAAGGTGAACCTAAAGAGTCACACACAAATCACCGGAAGTGAACAAGGAATTAATTTGGAATTAATTCGACAAATAATTAGATTATTTACAAAATGAAAGTTTCATTGGATGGAAAAATCCCAAGAATAAATTAATGGTATTAATTTATATTGGGTTTATCCTTATTAATTAATAAAGACAATTTGAGCTTATGTATTTAATTAGATTAAATACATGTTGGGCTAAATTAAATAAATTTTTATTAAAATTGAATTTAAATAAAAATTTATTGGTCTTACATTGTTTTTTATAATAAAAATCGGCCAAGCGCCCCTTTGAGTCCATGAAAAATTCTATGGAAAGAAATAAGTGGCTAGCAAATTTTCAATTTTAAAAAATGCAATTTCAGTCATTGTTGAAAATCTCTTCATTTGGAATAACGGTAAATATACCTTGTAGATAAAAGAATTCATCTATACACATTCTTATTTATCAATACAAGATATATATATGTTGCATAATTATTTGGGAAATAATTATCACATTATTATACAACACAAAAATTAATTCTCCTTCCCTAGAAACCGCACGGCCGCCCCTCTCTCTAATTCTCTAGGGGAAACTTTTTCTCTTGTTCTCCTCTAGCAAGGAGTTCAAGAGATTTCGATTTCGGTGTGGTGTGGTGTGGACGCACTTAGAGGGTTGCTATGTTGGAACCTCTGGTGAGCGTTTCGGCTTAGTTAACTAGAAAAATAGAAGTATTATCTTCACTTCTTTTATTTTCTCGTTTCAGACCAATAGTCTCATATGTTTTTTTTTCGTTGTTATTTCCATAATACCTCGAATGCCCGAGAACTCCAAGGGTACTCGCTTTGGATTCGTTACATTCTATGCTTTAATTTTATTATTATGCCTTTTTATTTACCGCTTTTGCTAATGCATTCCCGAACCGTACCACGCAATCCTTCAAGTTTGTCGAACAATTGGAGCCAAGGTGGTCTAGTGAAACACTGATGAAACAAAGTCCAACTTAATTTAATTTCATCCTTATTAGAGACCATCCAACCATGCTCCCTTTAGAAACCACTGAGTGAGAATCTCATCCTTATTTTAGATATTCACAAACTCTAGTGATCCAATTGAAAGGTAATCAGTTTGGTTAACCATTACAAGTTTAATTCTTTGAACCTCTCAAATGTCATTAGACTTGTGAACCCCATACTAATCTTGCATATTTTCATTACCTACAAGTGTCACATTGGATCCAACCCAACGGATACTGGTAAGCTCATTTTGTCCCACAAAGAGTTTTTATGGTTGTTCTCCCTCTCGAAAAGTTATTAAAAGTTGTTAGATCATTATCTATTTCTAAACTCTTTGAATCCATGAATCTTCCTAACCTTGACTAGAGAAGATTAACCTACCACAACTATAATTATCGTTCTCCATTATCATTTTAATCCACATGATCCTTCAGGTTTGTCATATAATTAGAGTCAAGGTGGTCCAGTGAAACACTAATGAAACAAAGTCCAACTTAATTTGATTTTGTCCTTATCAGAGACCGTTCATGGTCCCTTTAGAAATCACTGAGTGAGAATCTCATCCTTATTTTAGATATTTAAAAACTCTCTTGATCCAATTGAAAGGTAATCAGTTTGGTTAACCATTACAAGTTTAATTCTTTGAACCTCTCAAAAACGTCATTTACTTGTGAACCCCATACTAATCTTGCATATTTTGGTGACCTACAAGTGTCACATTGGATCCAATCCAACGGATTGCTGGTAAGCTCATTTTTGTACCACAAAGAGTTTTTATGGTCTTTCTCCATCTCAAAAAGGTATTGAAAGTTGTTAGATCCAAATTATCTATTTCTAAACTCTTTGAATCCATGAATCTTCCTAATTCTTGACTAGAGAAGATTGACCTACTGCAACTGTAATTATCGTTCTCCATTATCATTTTAATGCTTGTTTTGAGTATTCACAATGTATTTATGAGATAGTGAAAGATTTATGTTTCAATGTAGACATGAATCATATTCTATGTCAAATAAAATAGTTTTTATTGATTAGAAACATATATTAAAAGTTTTTCCAATAATAAATGAAAATATAATTTTGATCATGCTAGGTTGCATAAAACACTACTATAACATGATCACTATTAAGCATAACTTAGTTCCTAGTCTTTTTAGCAACAGCCCCACTATCGCTATGCCTTAGGACTATTCGTTTCGGCTCTCTATTCCTCATTACCACTTGCAAAATCATTCCAAATTGTAAATGACGGTATCCAATACCAAGAGTAGAATAGCAATCGTGTTAATATTCAATTTAAACTTTTACCTTCATCGAAGAGGATCTTGCTCTGTACATGCCTATAAATAGAGCTTTATGCAGTCATTGGGAATCATCATTCTTCACACTCACACTCTCACTCTCCCCCATTATTTTCTCTTGGTTTTTGTATTATTTTGACACTATACTTTTCACTCCATATGAATACATACACCTTATCACCATTTTATACCATTATTCTCACATTAATTCAAGTTTTTCCTCTTATTTCTTCATAAACAATTACTGACTTAAGCATCAGAGTGCTAACATCTATTTTGTAAGCCTAGTCCTATGATAATTTTAGGATTTTTTTTAATATCTTTCGACCCTTATGGTGTGGCCAAATTTCTAGTATGCATCATATAGTAATGATCAAATCTAACAAGTTAGATAATTTAACTAGCCCACTATAATATTTTTAAAGCAAATGGGACATCTAATTAATAGCTAACTAAAATAGTCCAATTCATAAAAATTTTCAGTTAAATATTAAATTGAACAGTATAAATAATAGTTAGTAAATTCTCTAATCAAATAATATAATTATATAAATCAATATAAATTAAAATTAGTACTTTCCGTATTTGTTTCCATTTTTGCATTAGTTTGTGTGAATGTTTGAGTATTTAAGATATGTACATATATATATATATATATATAGGCAAAATATCACTTTTGGTCCCACTAAATAGGGACCTTCTCACTTGCAATTTCATGCTTTACGTGTTCAACATCTTTAGTCCCAAAATTCTATTTTTTTAACAGAAATGATCATTGTTCCGTTAACAACTAACGAAAACGGCATGTGACGTTAGTGAACTGGCAGCTAGCAAAAAAAAACAGAGGCAAAATATCACTTTTGATCCCACTAGATAGGGCCCTTCTCACTTGCAGTCTTACGCGTTATGTGTTCAACACCTTTAGTCTAGGTATCCCATCTTTTCTTATTAGGTGTTGCAGCTGGATGAATAAATACAGAAACTAACTAATAACTAGATATGAAGATATGCCTTCTATGTTTATAGTCTTGGATAATGCTAAAAGATAGAATGTTGTATCAATTATTTCTTATAATCTAATCAGCATAGATTAACTGGTAAAGAATCAAGTCCATTTGTCTGTGCAACTGGCACAGTAGTTATATGCTTGGATTATAATAAAACCAGTTTTATCATATGACATGCCTTTTATACCTTTGCTAGGTGTGAAGTTGGCATACAAGAAGTTGCGAAAGACTCAGCTCTGGGTAGATTGAAGGGAAGTGATAATGTGGTAAGGATATTTTTGTCTATTATGCACTTTCCTATTGTCAGGCCGTCGTGTTGCCAAATTCTTGTATATGTCTACTCTTGATATAGTTTTTTTGTTAATCTGAGCCACAAGTTAATGTAAATTATACAATAATTCCAGTAAACTAAAATAATGGAAATTGGGATTGCAAAATGTTGTAGAAAGACGATAAACGAAAAACCTCAAAAGATATTATTTCCAAGCACCAAGTCATTGGGATTGACGCCCAGATTTGACCTACCTCCTGGACTCTCTATGTCCTATTTCAACAAAAAGTTCTGAAAATGGTTTTTCTCAAACACAATGTAGTAAGATTAAATGGAAGATTTCTTGCATGTGTAGCTCTTGTTTGCGTGATGTGTTTTGTATTTGGTTATATTTGCGATAATAAAGTTCTATTGATGTAACTTGATTTTATTTTATTTTCATGAAAAAGGATTATACTGAATCCAGCCATAATAAATCCAGAAACTCTACTTTTGTTATAAATATCTCTTGCTAAGTTTATTACTATTAGTAGTCTAGAACTAATGATTATTTGCTCTCCAAAATCCTTACTAGTATGGAAACCATTCTGAATACATCAGTAACGAACTTTAGTGCCAGCTGGAGATATATAGCCGCTGCTATAGTGAACAACCACTAGTTATTCAATGTGCTGGAGCAGGCAATGATACTACAACTGCTGGTGTGTAATTTTAGTTTTGTTTTTATTGCTTTCAGGATTTATGCTTACACATTTAAACACAACATAAACTATAATTACTTGCAAAAAAGGCATATCCATTAGTTTTTTTACACATAATTCACTATTACTAAAAGGTAATCTAGTAATATATAAGAACATCCTTTTATACATAATTCACCATTACAATAGCATTCAATATTTGAGGTATTTTGAGATGTTTGTGACATTTTTTGGCCTATTGCTCTCAAGATTAAGTGATGGAAAAAATATGAAAATATTGTGTGGTTTTTGTAGGTTATTTACATATATAAATAGCAGAAAAAAAGGATTTTGGGACTGAAGGTGTTGAACACGTAAAGCGTGGGACTGCAAGTGAGAAGCGCCCTATCTAGTGGACCAAAAGTGATATTTTGTCTCTGTTTTTTTCGCTAGTTACCAGTTGACTAACAACATGTGACAAGTTTTCATTAATTGTTAACGGAACAAGACCATTTCTGTTAAAAAAATAGGATTTTGGGACTAAAGGTGTTGAACACGTAAAGCGTAGGATTGCAAGTGAGAATGACCCTATCTAGTGGGACAAAAAGTGATATTTTTCCTTATATTATATAACATAACAAGTTTGTTTTTTATAATCTATAATTATTTATGAAATAATAATTTGTAGTTTTATAATTCTATGTATTATAAGATACAAAATAAGAATTTTTTTTATAAGTTTTTATAATTATCTATAATTTTATGTATTTTTAATAAATTAATATTTTATGTATTTTTATCTATAATTTTATAATTAAATAAAATAATAATGTATTGTAAAATTATTGATATGTATCTATAATTTTATGCATTTTTTATATATAAAATCTATAATTATTTATAAAATAATAATTATTTTTATAATTTATAATTTTTTTTATAACCTATAAGTATTTATAAAACTATTATATATAATTATTATGGGTTGATATATTTTTGTGGATTTATATTTTTCTTAAGCTGATATATTGAGTTATATATTTTATCTAATTTATAATATATTTTAAAGTGTGTAAGATTATTTATTATATGCATGCATAGATAACACGTCACAGAAGCTAGTATAAAATATAAATTCAAAGCTGGGTTTTTTCAATGTGACATTTTGTTTTATTTAAGTGTTTATGTGGGAGAGAAGAGAGAAACAAATATCTACTTGAGCTAAGGTATCTTTTAATGCCACATGGGACAAATTAAACTATGGACAAAATTAGTGGACTAAAAAATATAATTACTCAAGAAAATAAGTCCACCTCATCTGCTACGTCAGACTGTAATGCCACATGGGATAAAAAAATTCCCAAATTGGTGTAATTCCAGCAAAAATTAAAAAAATAAGTTATCGGAGCACTTAATTGAAGCGTTTTTTCAATATAATGTATAAAATGTTAATTATCATAGTTAGTGGACTAAAGTTCAACGAGAGGCAAGTTAATAGACTAAAATTGAACGAGAGGCAAGTTAATGGACTAAAATCTTTTTTCCCCTGTACTTGTAATTAAATTTAAATTTTCATTATAATTACCAATTAGTCTATCAATTATGTATAAACTACTATGAACATCACAATTTTCCCCTCCACAAACTTCGTCCATGAAATTTAAGTAACTTACCCATTTAATGAAACAAATAGGGCTACTTTTCTCTCATATTCTCCTCAACCTCCCAAGTCATCTCTTTCGGAGAATGATGACTCCACTTCATTTTCACTACTGGTACCTCTTTATTTCTCAATTTTTTTACATTTCTATCCAAAATCTTTCCACATACGTCAACCCCTCAGAAATTTCTATCCCTAGTTCACGAATGACATGGTTAGGATTAGACCAGTATTTCCGCAATATTGAAACATGGAATACATCATGTATTTGTAACAACTCTGATGGCAATGCTAGTCGATACGCTAGTGGTCCAATTCCTTCAATAATTTCATATGGCCCAATATGTCTCCGACTCGACTTTCCTAGCTTGCCAAGTCTCAAGATCCGCTTCCATGGAGATACCGTCAGAAAACCTAATCACCTATTTAATATTCCATCTCTCTTTGGTGTTTATCGATATAGCTTTTCTGCTGATCTTGGTATGATTTCAAATACTTAGTAACTATTTGTATATTTTTCACCATTTCTTCCACTAATCAGGACCTTATAGTTATCATAATCCCCAATATCCCAACATACTGGACTGCGACATCTCCTTCATGAGATCTTTCAACTCCTCTGACGCATTCACGTGTTCGAAAACAACCTTTCATCCCCAGTGCTTTTAACCGCTTCCTTGCATTTCTCCACGAACTTCTCTTTAAAAACTAATGGAGGCAGGGACTCTGACTCTGATGGCTACAATCACCCACTTCCTTGACTAAGGCCAGTTTCACTTTCTTACATGGCTTGGAGCCGCTGTCAATAGACCAGAACCATTCCCAACTCTTAAGCACACCCATTGGCATTGACTGCATGGGATCGAAAGACTTCTGATTTCATTAATGTGTCCATAACATTCTCATGGATCTTATTTGAATGAGTACATTCATATAAATGACCAAAAGTCAATTAGATTGGCTAAGATGTATATTATTCTGACAAATTGATCGATATCATGTAATATTATTTCAAGTCGACAGAATGAGTATTTGCTTATTTTGGCATCCACTCTATTGTGCTCATTTTGTATATTTATATCTTAACTTAAACATCACAGCAAAGCCCACAGACTAGGATGCACTTGGGCCACGCATTGGATGACGGTCATTAAACCAACTGCCAAAAGATCGGGTCTGAAATATTCCATGTCGAGGACCTCGAGAATGGGCATCGAGACTCCTATGGAGACTTGCACTAAAATTCACATTCAATTGGTGAGTGTTGTGTTTCATCGATAATAGACGTGGGGCGTCTACGTGATTTTGTGGGTTGATTGACTAGGTGCCAAATTAACTAAATTGACTCGCGGGGATCATCATATGGACACCTTGGAGGTTTGGTCGGTATGACTCAAATCCTCAGCTTCGATAATGCAGGAGTAGTCCTCAAACTTGAGGAATTACGGCAGTCATGTGCATACGATGACTGTATCTTAGATCCACAAGAGGTGATTGTGTCACAAACACGATCATCATAAGTCTTATCCAGTGTATCGAAGTATGTAGTGAGGCAGTGAGTTCCAAAAAGATGATCCGTCCCCTATCAGAATATAATAGAGGTATCTCCTATGCACTTGGAGATGCATTCACGCTCTATGAATCTGTGGCCATAGTCGTAGATCGAATAGGAAAAGGAGGTTCCTATGTCGAGAAACTTGGAGTAACGCGATCTCAAGTATTAAGCATGGACGCTTAGTCGAGGATGAAACCGACACCTAATTCCATGCTCTTGACTAAGGTCGGGAGATGGTAGACAAAAGGACTGTACCCGTATGGACTCGAGAGCCTAAATGTTAACACGAAAATTCACCTAGTCTCTAGTGCCATGGACTATTTCCAGATGGCCACCCATAGTGACGGGTTTTCTTGATTAAGGGTTAATCAAGAATTATAAATCAAAATTGAATTTAATAAATAATAGTGTTAGACACTAGTTCAAGTCTAGATGAAAGGTGAAATTAAAGAGTCATACACAAATCACCGGAAGGGAACAAGGATTTAATTTGGAATTAATTCCATAAGTAATTAGATTATTTACAAAGAGAGATCCATTGGATGGAAAAAATCCAAAAATAAATTAGGGCATTAATTTATATTCGGCTTATCCGTATAATTTAATAAGTTGAATCTTATTAAATAATAAGGATAATTTGGGCTCATGTATTTAATTAGATTAAATACAAGTTAGGCTCAATTATATGAATCTTATTAAATTAGATTTAAATTAAAATTCATTGGCTTGTATTTTGAAGGGTAAACATTGGCCAAGCCCAATTATTTTGAGCTCATGGAAAATTCTATGGAAGAAAACAAATGACTAGCAAATTATAATTTTGGAAAGTGCAATTCTAACCATTACTGGGGATCTCTTTATTTGGAATTACCTTGTACATATTAGAATGTATTTAGAAATATTCTTAATTATCAAAACAAGATTATTGATATATATATATAAAACATAATTATTTGAAAAATAATTATGATCATTATTACACAATAATAAAGAATTCCCCTCTTCCATCAAAGCCATTCGGCCGCCCCTCTCTCTCTAGCATGCAATTTTCTTCTCTCGTTTTCTTCTAGCAAAAAGAACGTGGAGATCCCGAAACCGGTGTGGTGTGGACGAATTAGAGGGCTGCTGCATTGGAGCCTCAAGTGAAGAGCATTTCAAGCAAACATGAAAAACGAAGGTATTGTTTTTCACCTTTTTATTTTTTGATTTTGGTGATTCAACATTAGCCCCATGTTCGTTTTATTTTTAGTACATCGAACGTCCAAGAACTCCAAACGTACACTCCTTGGATTCATTTATTTTCTGCATTTAATTATTATTTTTTATGCATTTTATCTATAGCTTCCGCTAGCGCATTCTTGTGCCGTACTAAGCGATCCCCTTTCAGTTATTATATGTAAACTTCCATCAGAGGTAGTGATCATCCCAATTGCCCTTAAACTCCATTGTACAAACCCTCATTATATCTTCGCAAATCTGAATTGTTCTCTCTACTGCCCATCTGTTTGAGGATGAAATGTAGTACTAGAATGTAATTTTGTACCTAATGCCCTCTATAAGCTTCCCCAAAAATGTGAGGTGAATCGAGGATCTCTGCCAGACACAATAGATACAGGCACTCCATGCAATCTCAGAATTTTGGAAACGCACAACTCAACTAACTTATCCAAAGAATCTCCTTCTCATACAAGCAAGAAATGAGCTGATTTCATCAGTCTATCCACAATTACCTAAATAGCATCATGTTTCCTGAGTGTTATGGCAACCCTATGACAAAATCTATAGTGATCTTTTTCCACTTCTATTTTGGTACTAATAAAGGTTTAATTTTATCTATGAGCGCCTAATCTTCTACTTTTACTTGCTAAGATGTAATATATTTAGCCACGTATTCTTCCACGTCCTTTTTCATTATCCGCCACCAGTAGCTAGGTCTTAAGTTTTGATACATCTTTACAATACCAAGATGCATCACAAATGGTACATTATGAGCTTTTCGCAAAATCTCCTCTCGTAACCTATCTACATCAACTCGCATCCCATTCACTATCATGCCATTAGCCCTTATTGAAAATTTGACTTCTTACCTTATTTCATTCTTTCCAGCATCCGGAATAAGAAAGGATCTCGTGTATATGCTTCTGTAATTTGATTTAACAAATCCGGCTTAAGCTACAATGTCGCCAACAAACTTACCACCTGATCAACCTCCAAGTTTCGTATTCGTTGATGTCATTTCTAGTAGCAATGTCAGATTGTGATTCCCCAAATTTGTTAAGGGGTTGAACTCTTTCTTCTCAAGGCATATACAACCACATTTGCTTTCCCTAGATGGTAATCAATATTATAGTCATAATCCTTCAACAGTTCTATTCACTTTGTTTGTCTAAAATTCAACTCCTTCAGCATCAAAATATATTTCAAGCTTTTGTTGTCAGTGAAGATATGAAAATTTTCTCCATACAAATACTATCTCCAAATCTCAAATGCATGCACAATTATTGTTAACTCCAAATCATGCATACAGTAATTTAACTCATAAGTCTAGTTGGCAAGATGCATAAATAATTACCTTTATGTTCTGCATCAATACGCATTCCTAACCCTGTTTAGAGACATCTGTATACACCACATATCCACCACTACCTGATGGTAAAACCAAAGCTGAGGTGAATATTTTCTTGAGCTCATCAAAACTTTTTTTTTTCGGTAAATATAAATTTCATTAAACAAAAAGAAGTACACGAGTATTGTACAATCATGAATCACTCTCAAACTTCACCCCCGTCAGACAAAGGGATCCGCCATGAGCGATAAAAACCACATGAGCTAATAGAAAATCGTAATTCAACACCAAGCTCATCAAGGCTCATCAAAGCTTTGTTGGCACTTTTCAGTCCACTGAAATGCTATTGCCTTCCTCAGTAACTTTGCTAAAGGACCAAATCCCACATGCCAAAGGAAAACCACCTGATTTACCCAGAATTCACACTTGCTTAACTTAGCATGGAACTCTTTCTTTTTCAAAATTTGTAACACTGCCCTCAGATGATGTTCATGCTCCTCCCTATTCCTCAAGTACACTAAAATTTCGTCTATAAAAATAATAATAAATTGATCCAGATTCTCTTAGAATGCACGATTCATCAATGCCATGAATGTTGCTGGTGCATTTGTTAACCGAAATGGCATCACCAAGAGCTTATAGTGACCATAATGAGTACGAAAATTTATTTATGGTATATCTTTCTTTGCTCTCCTCAACTGCCAATACCCAGACGTCAAATCGATCTTTAAAAATATTGTAGCCGCCCTCAGCTAGTCTAGCAAGTTATCAATTCTCAATAATGGATATTTATTCTTCACTGTCGCCTTATTCAATTGGCGGTAATTTAGATGCTAGGCTCATCAAAGCTTTGTTGGCACAATCACATACTACCATTTTTTTTTTCACAAATAGCACTAGTGCTACCCACGATGAAGTACTCAGTCTAATGAATCCTTTCTCTGACAATTCTTCTATTTGCTTATTAAGTTCTTGTAATTCTATTGCGTCATTCTATCTGGTGCAAATAGAAATCTTGGTAACTCATGGGAGAGTTTCTATGGTAAAATCCACTTCGCTATGCGGTGGCAACCCTAGTAAATCATCCGAAAGATTCAATCATCACTTCCTTCTTATAATAACCATCCACTACTTTATGTTGTGCTAGCCAATCCTCAATAGCCTCCCTTCCTAACACTATTCACTATCACACCCCCTCCTAAATGCACCATCAATATCCTAAAGGGTAATCTCACCCGGTATTTTAGATACAAGTTCTGATGATATATATATATATATATGAATGTATAGAGTCAGGATCAATCAAAGCATAAGCCTCAACATCAAATAATAAGATCATACCTGATATCACGTTATTCAATGTTGGAGCTTCCTCCCAAGTCATGTTATACATTCTAGCTTGGTTTTGCACCTGAGTGACTGGTGCTCTAGAACCCCTCATCCTCCCACCAATAGTGTGATCACCATCTTTGTTAGAAGTGTCTCTACCCCTACCTTTGCCTCGATCTCTCTCAATTCCTCAGCCGCTAATCTCAGTACCGCATTGACTTTGGGTCCCATTAGATGACTAAGTCGATCCCTAGACAAGTGTTTTCTCCTTCCACAGTTATAAAAATGTTAGTATAGATGACCAGAAAGCTAATTAGATTATCTTGGATATAATCTATTTTGACAAACTCGATATAATATTATATTATTTACTGAAATTTGTTGTGCTCAATTATTGTGTGTAAATATGCTTAAATTCACAACAAAACCCATAGACCAGTTAGAAAAGCCATGCAGTTGGACCGCACATTGGCTGGCGATTTTGAAATCAACTGCTAAAGAATTGGGTCTGAAATGTTTCAAGTTAAGGACATTGAGATTAGGTATTAAGTGTCTTATGGAGACTTGCACTAAACATTGCATTCATTTGACGAGTGCCGCATTTCATCGGGGACAGATGTCAAACATCTTTGTGATCTTAGTGGGTTGATTGCATAAGTGTCAAATTAACTGAACTGGCTCGTGGGGATAGTCATATGGAACCCTTGAAGGCTTGGTCGAAATGACTCGAATTCCTGACTCCGATAGCACGGGAGTAATCCTCAAACTTGAGGAACTAGGATAGTCACATGCATAAGATGGTTGTATCTTAGATTTGGTGAGAGGTGATTGTGTCACCGACATGATCATTATACGCCTTGTCCAACGCTGTCAGATTATGTAGCGAGGATGGTGGGTTTTAAGAAGAGGATCCATCCCTTGTCAGTATTTGACAATGGTATCTCCTATGTACTTGGAGACACAATCACGCTTTATAAACCTATGGCTATAATGGATGATCGAATAGGGAATGGGTTCTTATGTCGAGTTATTAAGCGAAACGCAGTCTCAAGTATTAAAGTATAGATGCATAGTCTAGGATGAGAACTGATACCAAATTCCATGCCCCACACTAAGGCCGAAAGATAGTGATGGAAGGGCCATACTCTCACGAAATTGGGAGCCTAAACGTTTTCACATATATTCACCTAATCTCTAGTACCATGGACCATTACTAGACAACCACCTATGATAGCAAGCTTTCTTGATCAAGGAGGATTAATTAGATTATATTTAATTAATCATCTATGTTGGACACTATTCTAAAGTCTAGCTGAGGATGAACCTAAAGAGTCACACATAAATCACCAAGGAATAATAGGGAGTTAATTTGGAATTAACTCCGAAAGATATAAATAATTAGATTATTTACATGTAGAATGATCCATTAGATGGATAACTCAAGATTAAATTAATTGAATATATTTAATTGGGCTTGTCTTAATTAATAAATTAGATTTATTAAATAAGAGATATTTTATACTTGTGTCTTTAATTGGATTAAATGATATTAAGCTTAATTTAGTTTGAATTTTATTAAATTGAATTTAATTAAATTCATTGGGTCTCGAACTTATTTTAATTTAATTAATAAAATCTGGTTCACTAAATTAAGCGCACTGGTAGAAAGGTTGATTTCTATAGTTAGAAGGAGGATTGATGAAGTTGCAATTTTGGAAAGAGCAAACTTGACCATATTTGGAGCCTTATCTGTATGAGATAATTAGATCATACCATATGGAAAAGGTTATTTGCTTGTACGCAAGTGGAATTTATGTAGACACATTTCCATTTATGCATACAAGACATATATATGTGTGTATAATGATTGTTACATACATGACACACATAATATAGAAAACCCAAAAACTCCTCCTTCCCTCCAGTCACTCCTCCATCGCTATGATCCATTTATTATTACTACAACATGAATGGGCTTGAAAAGTCAATTCATTAGTTAATCAATATGCTGGTCCAATACAAGACAAATACCTACAAATCTACATTGCCAGTATTGATAGGAGAGGTTTCAATCTCCAAAGTAAAAGGCAAGAGGGCCGGATGTTGGAAGAGGAAGAAAGAAAAGGGAAAAGTTGTCGCAACTGCTGCTAGTGCTCCTAGCACCCCTACTGGCAATTCACAACAATCGAAGATAAATAATATCTGCATGCATTGCCAAGGAAAAGGGCAATGGATGAGGGAGTGCCCACAACTCCTCTCCAAGTAAGGTATGTTTGTAATTATGATAACTGATTGTACTTCTTGGATATTGGATACCAACTTTGTAGCTCATATTCGCAATAACTTGCAGGTGCTGGAATGAAGCAGAAGACTAAGTAAAGACGTGATGATCCTAAGGCTAGGTCATTGCCGCGGAAATTGTGGCATCTGTCAACTTAGTTATTAGTGATCGTGTTTGGATCGAATTAAAGGACAACTATGTACCGAGCATGATCAAGAATATTATTTTGACTCCAATTTTAGATAATAATTCTTATGCATTTAGGATCAATAAAGGTAGTTTTTATTTGATGAAAGATAATGTCTCTCATCTTCTTGGCATATTGATGAATGGTCTTTACATTCTCCAACAGTCTAATTTAATTACGACTGCTAAACACAAACGAAATTTGGATATCATGATAATGCACAGATTTAGCATGCGAGGCTAGGCCATATCCCCCAAGATAGAATGAGAAAGTTGGTTGACTCAAAACGGACAATTTGGATAAGCTACCAACTTGCGAGTCCTTTCTGAAAGAAAAGATGACCAAAAAGCCTTTATTGGACAAAGCACGCTCACTAGTGGTCTATTGGATTTGATCCATGCGGACGTCTATGGACTTCATAACCTTTACCAATGATCACTCACGGTATGGTTATATTTACCTTATGAGATACAAGTCTAAGGCCATTGGAAGGTTTAAAGAGTTCATACCTAAATTGGAGAATCAAACTGGCAGGAAAATTAAGACCCTTCAGTCGGATCGAGGCAAAGAGTATTTAAATGGCAGATTCATTGATTACTTAAAAGGAAATGGAATTATGTCTCAATGGACCCCTCCTGGAACACCACAACTGAAAAACGTGTCTAAGAGGAGGAATCGAACCCTATTGCATATGGTCCGATCTATGATGAGTTTCATCGAGTTGCCTCTATCCTTCAGGGAATATACTCTTAAGACGACAACCAGATTGCTTAACATGGTGCCATCCAAAATAGTACCCCGAATACCATATGAGATATGGCATGGCAAGCCCGCATCCTAGAACTACTTGAGAGTGTGGGGTAGTTCTGCATATGTCAAAAGGTTAGTGAGAGACAAACTAGACTCAAGGTCTAATTTGTGCAGGTTTGTCAGTTATTTGAAAGAAATTGAGGGAAACCATTTCTATGATCTATTCGAGCAAAAGTTGTTTATCCTGAGAAGTACACCGTTCTTGAAAAAAGGTTTTCCTGTGGATACAAGACGAGATGAGGTACTCCTTGTAGAATCAAGTGAGGCACCTCAGTAGAAAAATATGACATCATCTATATCCATGATTCCAGTCGATGGTGTTTCAACCCTTCGAAGATCGGCCATAATATCCCAACCACCTGATAGGTATGGATTTTTGGGTCTGATTAGCCAATTGGACAATAATCTAAGAACATACAGAGAAGTGATGTTAGACATCAACTTGGATAAGTGGCATGAGGTCATGAGATTCGAAATGGACTCAATGGGTTTAAACCAAGTTTGGACCTTTGTAGTCATACCTAAAAGGCGTTATATCTGTTGGATGTAAATGGGTCTACAAACGTAAGCTTGAAGCTGACAGGGAGGTTACTACCTTCAATGCCAGACTCATGCCAAAAGGATATAATCAACAACCTCAACTTTGAGGAAATCTACTCGTCCGTAGCCATGGCCAAGTCTATTCGAATACTTCTTGCCATAACAACATGGTATGACTATGTAATATGGTAGATAGACGTGGAAACAACTTTTCTTAATGGTTTCATTGAGGAAGAGATTCACATGGATTAGTCGGAAGGTTTCACTTCTGTTGGAGAAGAGTAGAAGGCCTGACATCTCCAAAGGTCCATCTATAGCCTCAAACAAGCTTCTCGAAGCTGGAACATGCATTTTGATGAAGTCATTCGGGGCTATAATTTCATAAACAATGAATTTGATCCTTGTATTACAAAAAGATTAGTGGGAGCTCAGTTGTGTACCTTGTTCCTTATGTAGATGATATCTTGCTCATTGAAAAAGAGGTCAAGATGTTAGGAGGCATTAAAGCTTGGTTGTCTACTCAGTTTCTCATGAAGGATATGGGTGAGGCTCCTACATTCTTGGCATCTAGATCTATATGGATAGATCTAGAAGGATGTTAGGATTGGCTCAGTCATCGTACATTGAGAAGGTCTTGAAGAGATTCAAGATGGAAAACTCAAAACGAGGATTCCTTTCGATGGGGCATGGAATTAAGTTATCCAAGAATCAGTCTCTCAAGACTGATGAGGAGCAAAAGAGGATGCATTTAATATGTTTTCCAATGCACTAGGCCTGATGTCGCGTTCTCTTTGAGCGTAATGAGTATATATGAAGCATGTGCTGGGCCGCTAAAAGTATCCAAAAAGCACTAAGGATATGCTCTTGATCTTCGGTGGTGGAGAATTGCTACTAAAAGGCTACAACGACACTAGTTCCAGTCGAACGATGATGATGATGCCAAGTCTCAATCAAGTTTTGTCTTCAAGCTGAATGGTGGTGTGGTTTCTTGAAAAAGTTCCAAACAGACCACCTTACCGGATTCCACCATAGAATTTGAATACATAGCGGCTTCGTAAACAACTAAGGAAACAGTTTAGGTCAAAAAGTTGGGCCGGTGGTTATCCTCTGTGATAACAACAAGATGGAAGCACAAATAAAGAAACCGAGATCTCATCAGTATTCTAAACACAACATTAGATGCTGCTATCTACTTAGAGAGATGGTGAGCAAAGATAACGTTCAGATGGACCGAGTCAGCTCCGTAGAAACACAGTAGGTACACTGACTAAACTAGTGTTGCGAATTGCTCATACTCAGCATCTTGATAAGATGAGCTTGAGATTGGTGGGAGATTAGCTTTAGGTCAAACGGGAGATTGTTAGAATAGGTGACCAGAGAGGCAATTAGATTGGCCTGGATGTAATCTATTTTGACAAACTCGATATAATGTAATATTATTCAGTGAATAGAAATGAATGTTCATTATTGGCCTTAATATCACAATGAAGCCCACAGACCATTTAGACAACCCATGCAGTTGGACCGTACATTGGATGGTGGTTATGAAATCAACTACTAAGGGGTTGAGTCTGAAACATTCCAAGTCAAGGATCTCGAGATTGGGCATCGAGTGTCCTACAGAGATTTGCACTAAGCATCATATTTATTTAATGAGTGCTGCATTTCATTGACGATACACATGGGACGTCTATGCAATCTTAGTGGAATCGATTGAACTGACTCATGGAGATTATAATGTGGAAGCCTCGGAGGCTTGGTCGGTCTGACTTGAAACTTCGCCTTTGGTAGTTCGGGAGTAGTCCTCAGACTTGAGGAACCACGCAATCATGTGCATAAGATGATTGTATCTTGGATCTGGTGAGAAGTCATTGTGTCACAGAAATGATCATTAAGCCTTGTGATAGGAACATCGAGGGCGTCCAACAAGCAAAAGAAATTCAAGATCCATTGGAACAAATTTAACCATTGGAAGTGGGCCAATGAGAAGAGAAAGGTTGAAGAGAATGCAAGAAGTAATTCAAGCCCAATCCAACTTAATCTTTTCTAATGGGATCAAGTCACAATTGAAGGCCCAACATGCGAGCTTAATTTCACTAATTCAAGCCCAAAGAAGCCCACAAGAGGAGACCAACTCGTCCAAGTGCAGCCATGTGGTCAATAGAGACATTTGAACAACATTCAAAGTGCATTCAGTATTTGACAGCGGTATCTCCTATGCTCTTGGGAATGTGTTCACGCCTTATAAATATGTGGCTATAGTGGTTGATCGAATAAGAAATACGTTTCTGTGTCGAGCAATTAAGCGAAATGCGGTCTTAAGTATTAAAGTATAGATGCCTAGTTTAGGATGGGAACAGACACCAAATTCCATGCCTTAAGATGGATAAACGATAGATGGAAGGATCATACACACACAAAATTCGGGAGCCTAAACATTCACACATATATTTACTTAGTCTCTAGTGACATAGACCGTTGCTAGACGACCATCCATGATAGCGAGCTTTCTTAATCAATGGTTGATCAAGATGACAAATTAGATTAGATTAATTAATCATCTGTGTTGGACATAAGCCCAAGTCTAGTTGAGGGTGAGCCTAACGAGTCACACACAAATCACCGAGAAAGAACAAGGAGTTAATTTCGCATTAACTCCAGAAGATGTAAATAATTGGATTATTTACACTTGGGATGATTCATTGGATGGATAACCCAAGAATAATTAATTAGATTAATTTAATTGGGCTTGTCTTAAATAATAAATTAGATTTATTAACTAAGAGATATTTTGGACTTGTGTCTTTAATTAGATTAAATGACATTGAGCTTATTTTACTTTAGATTTTATTAAATTGAATATAATTAAGTTTATTGGGCCTTGAATTTATTTTAATTTAATTAGAATAAAATCCCATCCACTAAATTAAGATCTACTAGCCAAAGGATTGACTACTATAGTTTGAGGGAGGGACCAAGTTGCACTTTTGAAAAGTGCAAAATTGACCGTATTTGGAGTGTTCTCTATATGTCACGACACCATATAGGAAGGAGGTTGCTTTATAGGTAAGTCGAATGTAAGTAGATACATTTTCACTTGTTCGTACAAGATATATGTATATATATATTAAAATGTTAACACATTTGGTAAATTGACTTTGACATACTTGCTCCAAAACTGATATCAATTTCGCCCTTTTTTTTATTATCAAAATTATCATTCCTCCTGCTAAAAGATTCACGATTGAATCAAAACATCTAGAAACAATCACATGCAACAGCATATCGACAAATGTTCACATCCACAAAGAACATTTAAAGCTGAATAACACCATAATAATTAAACAAATATAGAAATATAAATAAATTAAGGAGCTAAAAGGTATCTTTTTACATAGATACAAAGAGGGAGAAGCTACCGAATTAATTTCTTGTCCTTTTTTTTCTTTCCCTTTCTTCTCAACTGTTTTGTTTTTCTCAAAGCCTAAACAAAAAGAAGAAGAAGAAGAAGAAACGAGAGGGTAGAAACATGTGAGTTTGGATGCTGGGGTCATGTAAAATGGTGGGAAGAGAAGATGGTTTTCAGGGTTTTTACCAGCAGGGTTTTCTTTCTTGAATTTTTGTGTTGTACCCACCTCCAATTGCTACTTCTCCTAGGGGTGCATAGGGGCATCATGAGGCCTCGCAGGTTCGCTACCTAGAGTTGGCCAATCCTCCACTATCTCTCCTTCACCGAGGCTGCGAAAAAATTCAAAATTTTCTAGCTAATTGGTGAACAAAGAAATCTTCGCTTCAACTAATAGGAGTAATAAACCAAAATGTAATGTTGCCCTTTTTCACATCACCCTCCACCATTGGTACAAAACCCTAACCCCTCACTCCCTCTTTGGCGGTGGTTTTCCTTCTCTGTTTTTATCAGTTGAGAGAAGATAGTGGAAATGAACACACATACGCACACGCACACACACAGTGATTGAGAAAGGAAAGGGGAAATGAACATGGTCGAAGACAGACACTCAAACACACACGATGTATATGAGAGAGAGAGAGAGAGAGAGGTTTTTGCTATTTAATTTCCTATTAAAATTGCTTCAATGTCACTGAGGGCTTGTGTTATACTATTAGGCAGTGTTTACTAGGTGAGATTGGATATCCCATCCTGTGATTGATTTGGGATAATGCGATGGATTGTTCCAAATGGGACAGGTTAGAAGTTTACTGGGCCATACACAAACCACATTTTGTCTGCCAAAATATGTTTACGATCCCGGATTAAGTGGGATACTTTAAATGTGAAATTACTCTTTTGTACCCTTCGAATTTGAAAATCCACCTTGTCTTTCTTCTACCCTATTTCGTCTTTCTCTTCATTCTTCCATTCCTGTTTATTCCCGTTCCACCTATTCGGGCGAAGTCGGAGCATCTGCCTATACGGATTACCGGCACGACCTCAACAATAATCTTTGAGGTAAGTTTCGACAACCCTTCTCGGTCTCTGCAACCATTTCTTAACTCATTTACCGATTGTAATTTTTTGCAATACCCCTTTTCTAAATTCTAGGGTTAATTGATAGTAGTTCTTCCATTGTGCACAACCGCGTTTCTGAGGCATTCTTACAATTTTCCAAGCACCGTAAGTCAGTTTATCACTGTTTGTTGAAAAGTAATTGCTACAATTGGTTGACATATAGATTGTAATTTGGGTCTCAATTTATTTTAGCTTACTCTATTTTATGCTCTATATTATACCATACATTCTGACTTGACCTTGTTATACGTTGTTATGCACTGCAGCATACACAATAATAAGGGCAAGCCCAATAAAAATTAATCTTATTAATTTATTCTTGGGCTCCTCCATCCAATGGACCCCTCTCATTAATAAGTAATTCAATTACTTATGGAATTAATTTATAATTAATTCGTCGTCCCTTCTTAGTGATTTGTGTGTGACTCTTTAGGTTCACCTTTCAGCTAGACTTTGGCTGGTGTTAAACACTATTATTAATTAAATTTAATTTAATTAGTAATTCTCGATCAACCCTTCATCAAGAAAGTCCATCACCATGGGTGGCCGTCTAGCAACCGTCCATGGCACTAGAGACTAAACGAATATCCATATGAACTTTTAGACTCTCAAGTCCATATGGGTATGGTCCTTCTGTCTACTGTCTGCCGGCCTTAGTCTAGGGCATGGAATTGGGTGTCGGTTCCCATCCTCGACTAGACGTCTATGCTTAATACTTGAGATCGCGTTATGCCAAATTGCTCAACATAGGAACCTCTTTTTCCTATTCGATCAATTAATAGCCACAATTTTATAGAGCATAAACGCATCTCCAAGTGCATCGGAGATACCTCTGTCACGTTTTGACAGGGAACGAATCATCGTTTTAGAACTCACCGTTCTCGCTACATGCTTTGAGTATACTGGACAAGGCTTATGATGACCATGTTTGGGACGATCACCTCTCGCACAAATCCAAGATACAGTCATCGCATACACGTGACTGTGTAATTCCTCAAGTCTGAGGACTACTCCTGTACTATCGAAGCCGGGGATTCGAGTCATACCGACCAAGGCTTCGAGGCTTCCATATGACCATCCTTGTGATTCTATTCAGTCAATTCGACACCTAGCCAATCGACCCATTAAAATTGCATAAACGTCCCACGTCTGTTGCCGATGAAACACGACACTCATCAAATCAATGCGATTCTTAGTGCAAGTCTTCATAGAACACTCACTGCCCATTCTCGAGGTCCTCGATTTGGAACATTTCTAACCCAACCCTAGACAGTTAGTTTCATGACCGCCATCTAATGCGCAGTCCAACTGTTGTACGATTGTCAAAGTGGTCTATGGGCTTTGTTGTGATGTTTGAAAGAAATGCAAACAAATGTGTAATGAGCACAACAAATGAAATGCCAATTGTGAATACTCATTTTATTCACTATATAGTGTTATATAAAATTGAGTTACTGGCAGAATAGATTTCAGGTCACATATTCTAACAATTACAGCTTTATTCATCCGACTATCCTACCTGGATAGCAGCTCATGCTGCGAAAATGAAGCTGGAATTTATATATATGGAAGCTTGGTCAAACCTGCTGAAGTTTCAGAGGAGTTTAAGAAATGGAATTGTGTTCATTCCATGTTGACAACTTGGATCCTAAATTCTATTTCAAAGGATATAGTTGAGGCATTCATGTATGTGAATTCAACAAGGGATTTATGGATGGAATTAGAAGCTCGATATGGAGAGAGCAATGGTCAATCAATCTATCAATTACAACGTGAGATCAGATTCATCGTGCAAGGAAATATGTCGCTGAAAAATTAAAATACCAAATTAATGAAATTGTGGGATAAGTTGGCCTGCTTGGCACCAACTCCTAGATGCGCAACTGTTGGACGCTACCACTTGTGATAGAAATAAACCTAATAAACTTTCATTAGTTCATTTTAGTTGTAACTCCAGCCTATCTTAGGCAATATCATGTAATAACGATGTTTGGTATAACGGACAAGGCCATTTGTCCAAGAACTCAGTGAAGCATATTTCTTCTACTACCCTGGTCTCACAGGTTGGTTGTTACCTGTGGACGACGTGCAGGCAACTAGGGGATGTCGACCAGCTCGTAGCG
Organism: Sesamum indicum; assembly: GCF_000512975.1. Classification (NCBI taxonomy): domain Eukaryota; kingdom Viridiplantae; phylum Streptophyta; class Magnoliopsida; order Lamiales; family Pedaliaceae; genus Sesamum; species Sesamum indicum. Next base: position 370,693 of record NW_011628050.1, read on the forward strand.
ACGATGGAGCGCAACCTTGGGCACGAGTAGAAGCTAATGCGCGGAGCAGAGTGCTTTGATGTGTGGAGCAGAGTGCTTTATCCTTGGAGATGCTGAAAGTGCACTCCTCGGCCCTTTGAGTGTTCTACTCTTGGAACAAAAGATTATTTTCTTAACCCTATTGTAAGGGGGACATGATACGGTGAGCCACAACCAGTCCTCCACGTGCACGACGGCAGTACATGAGAAGACGTCTGCACTAAATGAGCATCTCTTAGGGGCATGATGGGGGCCTTCAAGAGCCGGCTCTAGGCAGCTCGTGAGAGGAGCGCTAAAGTTCTCGAAGGGCTTGGAAACCTGACGGGCAGTGTAGGGGCAGGATGGCCTACGTTGGGCGCCGAGACTGCCGAGAGGCTCCGTGTGATGTGCAAGGTTGCCCTGCGGGCTACGGGATATCTGGGGCAACACCTCTCGTGCAAATGGGTGATCGAGGCAAGCATTCAAAGACCTCGTGATCCAACTCATGGAATGCGCTATCGAGTTCTAGCCGTCCATGGGGGTCCGTTGGCTAAGGATAGGCGGTCGTGGGACGACGCCGCACTGTGGGCATATTGTGAAGCCAAGGCCGAAAGACAAGAAGGCATGTCGGGCATAGCCGTGCGGGAGAATGGCAAGGTGTCAGCATATCGGTTGGGCCTCGGACTTATGATGCTGTCCTACTCGGGCAAGGCATGGAAGGCGGCCATCTGTTGTGGTGATGGACGACGACGAAGGCGAACGCCTAGGATGTACCAAGTGAGTTTGGGCATGAGATTGGCGTTGCGGGCGCAAGCATAGTGCCGTAATGCCGAGACGGAGCGAGGATGCTCCTTGCCATTGAGCAATGCATCGACAGGTTCTAAGATGGTGTGCGAGACGTAAAGGCACGGGTGTCGAGAGCCTCAGCGAGCACACAGACTGTCGCGATACTCTGATGTGTGCGAACGCCGGACGAAGGTTCGGCTTCACTTTTGGGGCCGCACAGGCGAAAAATATATGAGAATTACATTCCGCTGCATTAAAAATGAGCACGCCTATGACAAGTGGTATCAGAGCCTCGTTGCCTTCATTGGGCGAGGTGAATTGCGAGCCTGGAGGATGAGAACTTCCAGTTGAGAGTTGTGCCTATCTGATTGGGTACACGCGTTCTACCTGAAGTAGAGGCTAGTTGGTATCAGTTGAGGCCGTCAGTTGGGACAAGATCAGGCCGTTTCACAACGTTTGGTTTTGGGGGACGTCTATTGCAGAGATCATGTTGGGTAGAGTCCTTTGTGTGCGTTTAGGCTACTTCAGAGAGCAAGCGGGCAAGCGGCTACGGTCCAACTTCATTGTTGTTGGTTGGTAGGTGAGAGAGCGCCGCAGATGTGTGGGCGAGCTGTCAACCGTAGTGCAGAATTTTCTTTTCGGCAGATTGATATTCGGACTTCAGAATTCACTTCGCTTCCCTGAGTGAGAGGGGGACATGCGGATGTGTCGGGTGGACTGCGAGTGCCACGTTTGTGAATGAGGGTAACAACCATGTGTGCAGATTGCCGCAAGCCAGGAGGCGGTCTACGCGGTGTGGCCGTTTTGGTGGTCGAGATACCACCTTGAGTTGAGAGGGGTGGATGAAGGGCCATCTTCTCAGTCTGAAGAACCTTCGTGCGGAGAAGGACGTGCTGAATATTCAAGAGCCGAAGTACAGTGCACATGAGGTGCATGAAACGAGCCACACTTAGGGTTGCAAGGAGTGGACGTTGAGACCCTTTTCCTTTGTGGGCAGTTGTCAGTGCGAGCCGTGTGTGGCCGAGCAGAGTTTTGAGATGAAATGCTATTGTGGTAGATGAGGGTGCGTTTAGAGGAAGACGACACGCTTTAAGAACCAAGGAGTATAGGCATCCATTATGTGTGAAAGACAACTTGTCCGGAGCTTGAGTGGAAGCAGCCCACTAAGCTGTGTGTGTTGGGTGCTCATCAGGAGCGTGAGTTCGAACACGATTGTGAGCATTCCTCGATGAGATTTTGACACCATAATATGGGCTCTTTGGTCTAAGATTTTCGAGGAGGACTATCGTGTGGATATTCGAGTGGAGCAGCACGCTTCATCAATACCAGGAGTAGCAGGCTCCATTGGCACCATATGCAGCATGGTGCGGCAAGCAGGTCGGCAGGGATTGGGAGCAGGAGATCCCAACTTTGTTAGTGTGGTCGAGACAGGAGTTGTACATCCCATTCTTGTTTGTGATCGGACAGATGCGAGACTGGCGTTTGGAGTTGCTGCCGGACGGGGATTCAGAGATCCTATACTTGCAGTTGCGGTCAAGCGCTCGGGATGAGACAGCGAGATTGTGTTTTGCTGTCCACAAGCAACGTAGTTCCGACAGTTGGGCAGGTGGGCCCATGTTTTGCGGTCGAGCTAGGAGAAGCTTGGTCGTCAACCAGATTTGGGACAGGCAGGTCCTATTTCTGTGGTGGGTTGAGCGGCAACCCTTTTTCATATTCGGTCCACGAGCGGTGTGGTTCCAATAGTTGGGCAGGCGGCCCATGGCGTGTTTGCAAGTGTTAGAGTGTAGTTTACTGTAGAGGCGGGTCCGCGTGTTGCCTAGGGCGGCAACACATCGAATGGGGGAGAGAGTGTGAAGTGTGACGCTGCCGAGACTCCACACATCCATTCCAAGATCAATCCGACTGTATTCGAGGCGCTGTTTTGAGGGACAACACAGACTGCACACTTACTTCGTTCCAGATCAATTCGAGTGTATTGAGGCACTATCTTGAGGAGCATTGGAGATTTTAGAGACGCACTTGACAAGAGTTGGAGCACAGTTGAGGGAAGCGAGTGTAGACGAGTACACAGACTTCCAGCTTGAGGCGATCAAGTTGGTGTATAAAAGCACTGTTCGTTGCGAGCTACCCGACACCATAGGAAGAGAGTGCAGTGAGAGGCGCAGACTTCCGTACAGGTTTAGTGTTAATTGAGTGCATCAGAGACACTATGTTTTGTGGAGGAGCAGCTTAGCGTCGCCTCGAGGAGATCTCGTGTTTTGCTGGAAAGGCACTTCATGATTGGAGCGCTCGAAAGAGCAGGAGGTCGGTCTGGTGTCATAAGATACTGAGAGAGTATTGGGCACCGCATACACCTCAATCCTTCGTGTATGTGTTGACGAGGACGTCAATAGATCGAGTGGGTGAGGATCTCACAGGTCGGCTGTGACTTGCGTACGACGTGCGGGCGACTAGGGGATGTCGGCCAGCACGCAGTGGACGATGGCTCGTGTTGTGCAGAAGAGGCACTTCACGACTGGAGCGCTCGAAAGAGCAGGAGGTCGGTCTGGTGTCGCGAGATACTGGGAGAGTATTGGGCACCGCATACACCTCAATCCTTCGTGTATGTGTTGACGAGGACGTCAATAGATCGAGTGGGTGAGGGTCTCACAGGTTGGTTGTTACCTGTAGACGATGTGCAGGCGACTAGGGGATGTCGGCCAGCACGTAGCGACGATGGAGCGCCAACCTTGGGTGCGAGTAGAAGCTAATATGCGGAGCAGAGTGCTTTGATGTGCGGAGCAGAGGGCTTTATCCTTGGAGATGCTGAAAAAGTGCACTCCTCGGCTCTTTGAGTGCCTACTCTTGGAACAAAAGATTATTTTCTTAAGCCTATTATAAGGGGGACATGATACGGTGAGCCACAGTTGGTCCTCCCCGTGCATGACGGCGGTACATGAGAAGACGTCTGCACTAAATGAGCATCTCTTGGGGGCCTTCAAGAGCCGGCTCTAGGCAGCTCGTGAGAGGAGCGCTAGAGTCCCCGAAGGGCTTGGAAACCTGACGGGCAGTGTAGGGCCAGGATGGCCTACGTTGGGCGCCGAGACTGCCGAGAGGCTCCGTGTGATGTGTAAGCTTACCCCGCGGGCTGCGGGATATCTAGGGCAACACCTCTCGTGCGAATGGGTGATCGAGGCAAGCATTTAAAGACCTCGTGATCAAACTCATAGAATGCGCTATCGAGTTCTAACCATCCATCGGGGTCCGTTGGCTAAGGATAGGCGGTCGTGGGACGATGCCGCACTGTGGGCATATTGTGAAGCCAAAGCCGCAAGACAAGAAAGCATGTCGGGCATAGCCGTGCGGGAGAACAGCAAGGTGTCGGCATATCGGTTGGGCCTCGGACTTATGATGCTGTCCTACTCGGGCGAGGCATGGAAGGCAGCCATCTGTTGTGGTGATGGACGACGATGAAGGCGAATGCCTAGGATGTACCGAGTGAGTCTGGGCATGAGATGGGCGTTGCGGGCGCAAGCGTAGTCCCGCAATGCCGAGGCGGAGCGAGGATGCTCCTTGCCATTGAGCAATGCGTCGACAGGTTCCAAGATTGTGTGCGAGATGCAAAGGCACAGGTGCCGAGAGCCTCAACGAGCACACGGACTGTCGCGATACTCTGATGTGTGCGAAGGCCGGACGAAGGTTGGGCGTCACCTTTGGGGCCGCACAGGTGAAAAATATATGAGAATTACATTCTGCTGCATTGAAGACAAGCACGCCTGTGACACCTGGTCTCTACTTCTTACAATGTCATTTATAATATCTGTCCCTTAGCTAAACTTCATAGATTAGCATTTCATTCCAGCAACATTCAGTCCAACTCCATCTTTGATCTTATCCATTTCGATATTTGGGGACCTTATAGGTAACACACAATCTCTAGGTGTCAATTTGTTCTCACTATTGTTGATAATTTTAGTAGAGCAACTTGGACATTTCTAATGAGACACGAGACTCTATATCCTACAAAAATTTTGCATCTTGTTCAGACACAATTTGACAAGAGAATAAAGTGTGTGAGATCAGATAATGGCTAGAATTTCTCAACGAGCAATGTCAAAATTCCTTCATATCCCCGGGATCATTCATCAAACGAGCTTCACGTACACACCACAACAAAATGGAGTAGTGGACCGTAAGCATAGGCATCTTCTATAGGTTGCAAGATCCATTATGTTTCAGATTTTACTTCCTAGGAAATTTTTTGGTGATGCCATTCTTTCAACTACTTATCTCATAGATAAGTTCCACTCTCCTCTTCTTAATTGTAAAACACCATTCACATTCCATACAACAAGCCAACCTCGTAGGAACACCTTAAATATTTAGTTGTCTTTATTTTGTTTTCAATAAATCCATATTTGATAGACTTGCCTCTAAATGTATCTTCCTGGGTTACCCCCTTGTCAGAAAGCCTATAAAGTCTATGATCTGGAATCTTACCACACATTTGTGTCTTGCAATGTTAAATTCTATGAATATGTGTTTCCTTCTGCTCATGTTACTCCTACTCATGCACACTGTGCATTCTCAAAGATTCCACTTACCGCAAATGCTGTTGACCCCATACCTCCGACAAATTTATCCCTACCTAAACCATCTCTCCTACCTTCTTCCCATTCTAATTCTACTACTGTCCCTTACACACAACCTAGACGGCCACAGAGAGACCATCAGCAACTATCTTCACTTTATGATTTTGTATGTCATATAGATGATCGTACCTCTACACTATGGCATCATTATCTGTTTTGCAGGGACCATGGACTTATAAGCAGGCTTCTATTAGTACCCCTTGGGTGAATGCAATGAACCAAAAGCTAGCCTTTGAGAACAATGACATGGCCGTTGGTCCTTTGCTTAAAGGGAAGAAGACGATTGGTTGTAAGTGGGTTTTAAAGTTCAATTCAAATATGATTATTCTGTTGATCGATACAAACCCCGACTAGTGGCCAAGGGCTACACCCAGATTGATTACACTGAGAGTTTTTCACCAATTGCTAAAGTTGTTACAGTGCGCTTTGCTTGGCTGTTGCTATAGACTTTTGATGGCCCGTCACCAGATTGTTAAAATAACGACTTTCTTCATGGTCATTTGCGAGAACAAATTTATATGACCACTCCTAAAGGTTATGTTGTTGATCCAGGCCATGTTTGCCGCCTGAAACGCTCCAATCGACTGTTTGGTTTTCATCCTTCTACCCACGACTATTGTCTTTTCATCGAACGTGTCGACTGATGATTGCATTGGTCTTTTGGTCTATGATGATGATTTTCTCGTTATGGTCCCTACAGAAGAATTGATCTCTCAGGTTAAGATCTATCTTGATGATATTTTTACTATCATCGATTTAGGAATTTCCTTGGGCTCCAAATTGTGGGATCTGCTCAAGGCACCTACATTATGGTATCCAAGTATATTTTGGATATTATTACTGATTGTGGGCTTCAGCAAGCACTTTCCGTCGCTACTCCTTTACCGCAGGGCATGAAATTAAATTCTCATACTGATGCTTACTTGAATGGTCCTAAACCATATCCCCGTTTAGTGAGGCTTTTTGCTCTACTTTAGTTTCACATGCCTTGATATTTCACATGGCATTCAACAACTTAGCCAATTCCTTCAAAATTCATGTGAAGCTCACTGGCATGCAGTGCTACATGTGTTTTGCTATTTTGAGGGTCTCCTACTAAAGACCTTTTCTTTCATTCCTATCTTGTAACCTACTGTGTTGCGTGGCGTTCTTGTGTGGATTCGCATCGTTCTCTAACTAAGTTTTGTATTTTTCTTGGAGATACCCTTAATCCTGGAAAATGAAGAAGCAGTGTACAGTTTCTCGATCATCTGCTGAGGCCGAATCTCATAGCATGGGGCTACTATTTGCGAATTCAAGTGGATCTCTTATATCCTTTGTGATTTTGGGACTGTTTTCCTACGCCCATTCCTTTGCATTGCGATAATCCGACCGCCTTACATATCACGGCCAACAAGGTGTCTGATGAACGAACTAAGCACTTGGACATTGATGGTCACATTGCCGTGATTTTTAAAAAGAAGGGTTTCCTTGGTCTTTTTGTTCGTAGTTGCAAACAACTTGCTGACACGTTCACCAAAATTCTTTTGGGAGCTACCTTCGATTCTTTGTTGTGAATGTAGGGTTTGAACTCCGGTGATCGATGCTCGACTTTTGGGGAGGATGTTGGAAATAATGGTGATGGCCATGAAAGTGCAACTACAGTCTAGCATCTCCAGGATCCAGGCTGAAGAAAGAGGAAGATGTGCTATCCATACAACATATTTTTATATATGAAAATGCATTTCTCGTGCATAGATATTTTTTATGTCTAGCTGTTAATTTTGACAGGTGTTCAAGTTGGTTGGGGTTAGTTAGGTTTTTAGTTAGTTATTCACTTTTCCTGCTGCTTTTGGACCTGAACTTACAGAGAAGCTCCCTTGAGTTCACTTCTGAGTAGTGATGGCAACGGGGCAGGTCTGGTGTAGGTTTGCCCGGACCCGGACCTTCCCCTCTTCGTAAACCCCGAACCCGTACCTTGCCTCGCCTGGCAAAACCCCGAACCCACCCCATCCCCTTAAAAGCCCAACCCCGCCAAACCCGTCTCGCAAGCCCATCCCATTTCGCATGATTTTAATTTTTTATTATTTAAATAAATAATATCAATCTCAATTTAGTATTTTAACATAGATTTTTATTTATCTAAAATGAATTATATAATACAATGAATATATTCAATTAATATTTTATTTTTTCAATAAGTAATATTAATTTATATTTAAACAAAACATTTATCTAATTTTTTAATTTCACCGATAAGTAATCTCCAATTTTAATTAACATGGTTTTAACTAAAATGTATTATTTAATACAAATAGTACATTCAACTAATATTTTCTATAAGTAATACTAAATATTATTGTAAAGTTAGGTAATCTAACATAACTTTTTTTATCTAAAATAAATTATATAATACAAATAACACATCCAACTATTTTACTTTTGGTATTTTGCATATAAAGTTGGATATATGCTAAATGATTTATAAATTTACCCATAACATCATAATTTTCTATTAATAATGTATTAGATATGAATAAATAAATAATAAAAAATTTTAAAAAATAGACCAGGGTGGGTTCAAAATGGATCCGATACAAAATCCATAACCAATGCACTCATGGATCTGCTATTGGACGCTGGTTCAGAAAACTTTTTATTAATAAAAAATATTCTTTTTCTTATTTGATAAATATTTTTATTAATTAGGTTTTTAAATTTTTTATATACTAAAATTATATTAGTATAATATTAATTTGCATATTTTCTTAATACAAAATAAAGAGAAGGGTTATTCAGTAAACTTACAAAAAATATTCTTTTATTCTCAATCTGTTTTTCTAGTACCGAACAAGTAGATGTATGTGAAATTTACTCCACTTCAAATTATACCAAACAACTTGAAGAAAAACTATTATTATTTTCTTTCCCTTCCCCTTTTTACTTTCATTTTTCTCTCATTTGAACCAACAAACCCTTAGTTAACAATAAATCATGTTAAAAAGCTTGCAAAAGTCTTAAATGTTGGGCATGTGCCTCTAACATGTTGTTTTGAAGTCAAAGCGGACTAATCATGGGTTTTTTATGGAGTTTTCTTTGAAAAATATGATTTGAAGCTTGAATTTCTTGAAATCATGCTATCGTAGAAAGACACACCATCGGTGTACTATAAAAAATGGAGAATCTCAGATAAAAAATATGTGGAACGTGTGTGGCCTGAACAAAAGGGACCATCAGCTGGCACTGAAAGACGTAGTAACTGAGTACAAGTTATAATTTATTGGCCTTCTTGAAACGCGTGTATGAAATACTAATATTGCTCATATACAATCTTTCTTACTGCCTCAATCAAAGTGGTTTGTTGATTCTGTGTCTGTTGGGAATCGTATATGGATTGCATGGGACGATACTATTATTGATGTTACTGTGATAGAGTTGGGTGATCAATTTGTACACTCTCGTGTAACTGTTAGAGCACTCCAAACGGATGTGAATATTACTCTTGTGTATGGTGCCAATGAAATTGCTGAGCGGCGTGAGTTATGGCGATCACTGGGGATGCTTGCGGGTCAGTGTGTGGATGACCCGTGGATAGTAGGAGGAGATTTTAATGTTGTTCGTGACCTCAGTGAGGTGTGTGGTAATTTTGGTGATATCAGATTGGCGATGGATGAATTTAATGCATGCATACAAGATACCGGATTGCTACAACTGCCCATGCATGGTGAATGGTACACGTGGCATAACCGGAGTTCGAATTCACGAATTTTATGGAAGCGTTTGGATCGGATGACATAAATGACACCATGGCTTGAGCGTTTCCCTAACTCATACTATTCAAGTCTCACCCCATGCACCTCGGATCATTCACCACTGGCGGCTATATAGGAATCGACAACAACAATTGGGAGGTATGTTCAGATTTGATAATTACCTTACTCTTTCACAAGATTTTATTCCCTGTGTGCAGAATGTCTGGCAACACGACATTGTTGGAGTGCCTATGTTCGTGATTACGCGGAAACTAAAAGCTTTAAAGCCAGTATTCTGACAGCAACGGTATAATAAAGGATATCTTTCGGAGAACGTACACTTGGCTAAAGGATTCCTTGAGGAAGCACAGATCTTGGTTAGGTTTGATAGACAGAATAACCTCTTTCTACTCCTGGAACACTTTTGTCGTTTGGTATACGCCAAGGCGGCAAAAATGGAACAAATCATGTTACAGCAATGAGATAAATGCAATGGATGAAAGATGGAAATCAATGCTCACGAGTCTTCTTTTGCAAGATAGCTCAGCGACGTGCCACTCGGAGAATCTTGCAAATAAATGATGAACATGGGACCATCTACTCAGAGTCAGGAGCGGTTATTCATGAGTTTGTCTCCTTCTATCAGGCTCTATTAACCAGAGAAAGACGGAGGCAGGTGATAGATATCCAGTATCTGAGGCCATGGGCTAGACATGTCCTCAATGAGGAGGAAGGGTTTCAGCTCCTTACACCTGTCACTGCAGTTGACGTTAAACAAACAGTGTTTGACATTGCTGAAGATAAAACATCTAGACCTGATGGGTTCTCATCGGGCTTTTATAGAGCTGCCTCGCCAATCGTGGGTCCAGAGGTTACAAAGGCAATCTTGGAGTTCTTTACCACGGGAAAACTGTTGAAGCAAATCAACACCACACTTCTTGCACTTATCCCTAAGGTACATGCCCATATGATGGTCACAAATTTTCGCCCTATTTCGTGTTGTAATATTTTATACAAGATTATTGCCAAACTTATTATGAAAAAGTTGAGTATGGTGTTGGATAAGTTGATAAGCCCTTGTCAGGCTACCTTTATTCCTGGTCGTAGTATTAGAGACAATATACTATTAGCATAGGAACTATTTACAGACTACAATCAGGCGCACCTACCTCCTAGATGTGCACTGAAAGTGAATATCCAAAAAGCTTATGACACGGTAGAATCGGATTTTCTACTTGCAGTGTTACACCTGTTTGGATTCCCAACTACGTTCATTAGGTGGATAGAGGAGTGTGTCACAACACCCTCATTTTCCGTCGGGTTGAATGGGAAACCTCAGGGTTTCTTTACGGGATCGAGAGGGTTACGGCATGGGAACCCTTTATCACTATTTCTGTTCGTTCTCGTAATGGAGGTTTTGCATTTGATTCTTCTATAGATGATTGATCAGGACATGCATTTTTGTTTTTATTGGAAATGTGAGCCTTCTCTATTATTTCAGCTTGGATTTGCAGATGATCTATTGCTGCTCTGCAAAGCTGATATGGACTCTATAGAGGTCTTTAAGGAGGGGTTGGACCTATTCGCCTCCTGCTCAGATCTTCGGCTTAATTTGCATAAGAGTCATCTTATCATCTTTCGATCTGCACAAGGGATACAGGAGCAACTGTTAGTGATGCTCGGCTTCCAAGAAGGGCACCTTCCGATGAGTTACTTGGGACTTCCTCTACTTTCATCTAGATTATTGTTAACAGACTGCCAGCTTTTATTATTGAAAATTGATCAACGCATTAAAGGTTAGGAAGGAATGAGATTATCGTATGCTGGGAAGGTACAGATTATTAAATCTGTCCTTATGGCGTTAAGTATGTATTGGGCTTCTACGTTTATCCTACCTAAAGGTGTTATAAGGGATATTGAGAAGCGTTTGAGAGCTTTTCTGTGGAAGGGCACAACGACCAGTGGATATGCCAAAGTAGCATGGAGGGATGTCTATAGACCGGCGTCGGAGAGGGGTCAGGGCCTAAGGGACATCGCTACTTTAAATCGTGCCTTGATGAGCAAGAAGTTATGTGATGTTATTCGATGTGATAGAACATCAATATAGGTAGAATGGTTAAATAACGGGCGGCTATGTGATAAATTTGTATGGACGGTCACTGACAATGGGAGTTCGTTGGGCTAGAGGAAACTCCTTCGACTATGCCCCTTGCTTCGATCGATGGTGGACTATCAGATTGGTGATGGGAATTCATTTTATCTGTGACATGATCCATTGCATCACCTTGGTCCCCGTATTGAGAGATTCCCACGGGGTCCACGTCTACTTGGGCTTGGGACAGCGGACAAGCTCAGTAGTTTTATTATGGAGGGGCAATGGCATTGGCTTCTCATTACCGACATTGAGTGCTTGGAGATTTTTCATGCATTACCAATAGTTTATGGCGAGACAGATTGCATTATTTGGCGATTCGAGATGGGACGACCCACAGTTGCATCTCTTTACAGGCTATTGGACCCACCAGGACCCAAGGTAGGTTGGTCTTCAATACTCTCGAGTTTCCTGAAGATCCCCAGACATAATTTCATCCTATGGCTTGCGATTTTGGGAAAACTATCCACAGCTGATAAGCCATGGCTATCATACCTAGGCGCCTGTATATTATGTGATGAGAGAGCAATACAGACAAATACTCTTCTATTCTTTCGATGTTGTTATGCTAGAAGATGTCTGACAGTGATTCGACGGCTTGTTCGATTTGAATGGCCTAATAGAGAGTGGCCACGAGATGTTGAGTGGGCTGCAAGAAAATGGAGAGGAAAACATATCATGAACTTGGCTTATCGTACACTCTTTGTTGCTTGCATTTACCACATTTGGAGGGAACGAAATTTGAGACGATTTGAGCATACGGAGCGACCACCGAGCATCATAGCCACCATCATTGTGGAAGATATTAGACAGAGCATTATCAGTGTAAATTTATCTCTTTCTGTTAGTTCATGTGCATTATATAAATTATGGCGTATCCCTTGGCCTGTCGAGGGAGAAACCACCAGTTGAGCACTGTTGTACTGTACGATCTTGTTTTATTAATAAAACTTATATTTATCAAAAAATAAAAATAGATAAATTTCTACATAGATCTAAAAGATTATATATTTGGTTTAAACCTTTTACAAGAACACGTGTTTTGATATTTTTTGCCAATTAGGTGGAATAATTAAGGTTTAAGTTATTTCTATTAATAATAGTTTAACAAATATATAAAGCATTAAGTTCTTTCCCACTCACATATTCTGATTTTCTAAATATATAAAGCATTAGTATATTCAAATTAAACTAACGACTACATAGAGTGTATTTATCCTTAGTTTTTGCTTCATTAAAGGAAAAATAATGAAAAAGTGAAAGTGGAAATTAAATTGAATTTAAAATCCAATTAAGAGAGCATACTTCTTGATTTTTTTCGGGCATTCGATACTTAAAAACACAAATAATAAATAAAAATATGCATAAATGATTCTTGTGGCTTAAGGCAGAAAGAAAAAACTAATAAAAATCTAACCACGAAATTATACCATTTTGATTTTGTCCGAATCTGCTTTGCTCGTTGTTCCTTCTTCGGATCTACGTTCACGCAAAGATCAACTTAGACCTCCTCTTCCTTCATCGACATCACACGTCGGAAGCATAATACCACTATTAGATGACTTGAGATCTGGCAGTAGAAACTATTTTTATTGAACAAAATGGATTCGATTCTCACTCTCAAATTAGTGAATCGAATTTAATTAACTTTTTCTTGAAACTTGTTCAAGAAGAACTTGATGGAGAAGGGAAGAGAGAGTAGTGGATGGATTGTGAGAGATGTAGAGTAGAGAGAAAAAGCTAATTTTTCAAAACACTGAGATGAGAGATGTTGGGAAAAATAATACAGTTGGTGTGTTATACGTCATCATGGCCGAGTGGGGTCTGTAGAGGAGGAGTCTCAACTCCTGTTTTGACCTAGTCACTCTCAAAATCGGCTTTATTTAGGTGGATCGAGTTTGGTTTAACTCAATAACTAAATCAATTCAAGCCCAGCAAAGGTCCATCTGATTTTTAAATTAACCTAATTAATTTTAAGGCCCAACAGGAGTCGAATAAATTTATTTAATCTAATTAAGTAAACTAAAGTTCTAGTCCAATAATTAATTAATATAATTAACTACTTGAATTAAGCTCAATTAAATTAATCAAACAAATTAAATTGTGCTATGCCCCAACTTTTTTTGAGGGAAAAGCGGTTTGAATGTATATTGTTAGCAAAAACAAAGTTAGTACATAATAACAATCCAAGATGCTAAGCCCAAATTTAATTAATTTAATTAATTAAATTTTGACTACACTTCCCAAGATACATAATAACCAAATTAAAGATACAGTCATCTTTTATCAAGCCCAAGATACAACCATTACATGTATGTGATTGCCATGGTTCCTCAAGTTTAAGGACTAAATCCAATGCTATCAAGGTCGAGGGATACAAGTCATATGTACTGACCAAGCCTCAAAGGCTTTCACACGATGATACCTTGTGAGCCAGTTCAGTTGAATTGATAACCGTTGTCAACTATCCACTAAAGTTGCATAGACGTCCTACATTTATCGTCGATGAAATGCAACACAAATCTAATGGATACAACACTTGGTATAAGTATTGATAGAATCCTCGATGTTTGTATCAAGATCCTCAACTTGAAACATTTTAGACCAACTCTCAGAAGCTGGTTTCATAACTGTCAATTAATGTGCAACCCAACTACATAGATTGTACGATTGGTTTGTGGATTTTGTCGCAATTTTAAAGCAATAAAGCATAATAATATAAACAATAAACACATTTCAAATGAATTCTTACTATAGTAATTTAATTCAATATTAAATTAAAAAATTACTAAAAAAATCTAATTATTTATCCAGTTACCAATTCTAACAATAACTACATCAAGAAATTTATTTTCATACAATCCAAGATAAATAAAGTCCTCAAAGGCAACAGATTCACTAGGCGTAAAAAATTTTAGTCAACAATGCTCCAATTTGGATTGGTTCTTTAGATAATAACGAAGTATACCAACACTTTGGCAAATATATTGCAGAGATTTCAGCTTTTGTTTCGAAAAATATCCTCTTGTATCACTTTAAACATTGAAAGTCGAAAATGGATATGACACACTATATATAATGATATGCTTTACAATAAGCTTTATCGTAATTTTAGTCATGTAATTATAGATATTTGGCATATTTGTAAGATTTATAATTTGCGATTCGATTCATTAATTTTGTAACTTTTATGATTTGAGGATACATTTTGCCAAAAATTTGAAAATTAGTTGAAAACTACATGTGCAAGTCATGAATATATCCTCAAATTTACATCAACACACGAATTGCACGTGCTAATTTTCATCAAATTTAGGAATTTCGAGCAAAAAATGTGTTATAAAATCGCAAACTTATTATCTTAAGGTAATACGATTTTAATCTAGAATTATTCCTTTTAAAAAAGTTTGTGTCATTTCAGACATAAAAAGTAGAAAATTACAGGATCAAAAATATATTTAAACTTTCAAAAACCGTATTACACAATAGAGAAGTCATAAAATAAAAAAACTAATGAATCATGCACTGGTTTAGCGAAGTTAATCATTATAGGCTTCCCGTGAAGAACGTGGTCTTGCACACCCGGCCTCGCCAATTTCGTGCCCTCGATTTCTTGGTTGTATAGTGCATTATTTGAAAATATGATAACTTTTATCCTAAATTAAATTAAAATTCTAAATTTGTTCTATTACTTAATAATATTTATTAGACTTGTCCATGAGCGGCAAACAGAGATTTTAACTCAAAATCAGTGGCTTCTGGTGACAAATTGCCGATCGCAAGTTGTCGGATGGATGGATCTCCTACTGCAAATCTTTGAAGTCGGATCGTGGGTCTGTGTAGCTTCCAGCGCTTACACATGATTTCGTTAAACGGGTCAAGTTCAAAGAACAAGAAAAATAATGAACCCGCGAAGGTTTTGATGTGAATAAAAAGCTAATAGAAAGAGATTTATGTGCAATGAAAATGTGACGAAGTGAGGTTTTGTAAGTGTATGAGCGGGGTGGTTACTGCAATATTTTGTTGGATTTGTCTGAATTTAATGAATTTTAGTGGCTCTTGATTGTATAGTGCATTATTTGAAAATATGATAACTTTTCCTGAATTAAATTAAAATTCTAAATTGGTTCTATTACTTAATAATATTTATTAGACTTGTCCTCTTTAAACACTAAGAAATATTAGTATGGCATTACATTATAGGGTTTAACACAATTTCCGTTCTATGGTATTGTACTTGAGTAAACATTACTCATCTATGACAAAAAAATTAAATTACCTCCCTATATTTTTTAAAAATAAAGTAATTTACATCTGGGTCTAAAGAGGTAAATTATTTCATTTTAGAAAATATAAGGAAGTACTTTGCTATTTCTTTTTACAAGGAATAATTTATTCATTTGCTATAATAATTACTGGAGGTTGCTTCTTTTTTTTCTCATTATTATAAACTTTCTTGTGTTTTTAATCTTAAATTGTTGTTTTTTGAAGCAATTTTATCTTGAAATTTCTTTGGACACTAAAGTTAATGCTTTCATTTTTGCATACTTATTGTTCAATTTTTATCTTATCATTATATTTTATAAAATCAAACTTTGAAATTTTAAAATTATTTATTAATTGCATGCTATTGATATGCTAAAGTTTATATCCATATTTTATGATTGTATTATGATAATTTTATTACTCTTTTTACTATTATTATTACTCTTCTTGTTATATATTGCAAGAGCCGATCAATTCTATGCGATTTACTGCTTAAAATCATTTATTGTTTTATTAATTTTATGCAACTTGCCGTTGAAAAATCCTCCTAAAATCTCTTATTATAGCTAAAATCATGTCAAGTTTTGAATTCCTGACTAAGTTCTAAACTTTTGGTCAACGATATCTTAGCCTATCACTCATAGGTGAGCTAGGTTTCATGAATAAGTGTAAGATGATGGGTTCGAATCCCACCAAACAAGTGAGCATTTGATGGGTTCGAACCAAACAAGTGAGCATTTGACTCACTTTATGTGTTTATTATAATTTATTTTATTATTCTTTGTTATATTAATATATGAATCGAATATCGATATATTGTCAAACTAATCAATTTATTAAAATATTGATGTTATCTTGTAATTACCATATATATATATATATAATAGATTCATCCCAAAAATTTTCAAAAATATGAATTTTATTTCCCATCAATTTTTGCGTTGTTTGACAATTTTTAAATTTCACTAATTGATGGATGGGTTCTTCCTTATAAAGAGGTTGGTCTAATTTTAGTTGTTTGGCATTTGTGTCCATTAAGAATTAGAATTTGCGACTTGGCACATTAGTTTTGCATATTTCATGGTTTAAGGACACATTTTGTCAGAAAGTTAAAAATTAGCTGGAAAACCACATGTGCAAGTCATGAATATGTTATCAAATTTATGCTAGCACATGACTTTCACGTTCTAATTTTCGACAAATTTAGAAATTTTTAGCAAAAAACATGTTAGCAAATCGTAAAATTTATTAAGATAAGTTTAACTTTTTGAAGGTCCAAAACGCCAAACACCTTTAATTATAGGACCAAAAATTTTAATAGACTTTATAATATTCAATTCAAAATGAAGCCATTAATCAAAATTATTATCTAAACTTAACATGATTTTAATCTAGAATTACTTGATAACTAAACATTCAACTTGCTCCACAAATACTTATAAACATTCTGTGTGTTTTTTTAGATATTAGTGCTTAATAATCTCATTTGATATGCAATATTTCTTTTAAAGAAGTTTATTTTCACACATGGAAAGTAGAAAAAAAATAGAGAAATCAAAAAATTAAAAATTAAAAAATTACCAACCAGTTTAGCAAAGTTAATCATTAGAGTCTTTTCGTGAGCAACGTGGCCTTGCAGACCCAGCCACGCCAACTTCGCGTACTCGACTTCTTTAAAGTGCACAAAGACGTACTGATGTAAGGGGAATGAGTAATGCCCATCACTTTTCCATGAGTTGCAGACAAAGATTTTAACTCAGAATCGGTCACTTTTGGTAACAAATTGCCGATCCACAAGTTGTTGGATGGATGAATCTCCCGCTGCAAATCTTTTGGTTCTGTGTAGCTTGCACCGTGGATTTTGCATGTGGTACCATTAAACGGGTCAAGTATAGAAACAAGATAAATGATGGGTTGTCAGAGTTTCCAATATGAATGAAAGTTGAATAGAAATAGATTTGTGTGCGATGGGGCTGTGGTATTTGTAGTATGTGTATGGGTGGGGTGGTTCTTGTAGTATTTTGTTGAATTTGTCTTAATTTAATGGCATTTGGTGGCTCCTAGTTATACTATGTATTATTTAAAAATATTATAACTTTCACCCTGAATTACATTAAATTTCTAAATTAGTCCTACTACTTAATGATATTTATTAGACTTGTTCTCTTTAAACACTAAGAAATATTAGTCTAACTTTATATCATAGGGTTTCATGCAATTTACCTCATGTAATATTGTAGTTGATCAAATTATCCCTTAAGAGAAAAAAAAAATCAAATTACCTTCCTATGTTTTTTTAAATAGAGCAATTTCTACGTTTCTTTCTGAAAAGGTAAATTATTTCATTTTAAAAAATATAGTGAAATATTTTACTATTTTTTTTCATAAAAAATAATTTATTCATTTGCAATATTACTTACAACAGGTTGCGTGCATTTTTTTTTTTATTGTTATAAACATTCGTGTGTAATTAATCTTTATTTATTGATTTGTCAAGCAATTTTGTCTTTTGATTTCTTTAGACACTAAAGTTAATGCATTCATTTTGCATTACTTAGTGTTCAATTTTTTTTTCTTTTCATTGTATTTTATACAATTAAATTTGCAATTTAAAAATTATTTATTAATTTTGTGCTATTGATATGATAAAATTTATGTCCTCATTTTATGATTGTATGATGATAATTAGAACTTGCGATTTGGTCCTATTAGTTTTGCAAATTTCATTATTTTATGACATATTTAGCTAGAAATTTAAAAATTAGTTCGAAAACCACATGCACAAGTCATGTAAATCCTTAAATTCACGCCAACACGAAACTTGCATGTGCTAATTTTGGATAAATTTAGAAATTTCAATCAAAATATTTTAGAAAATCAAAAAATTTACTAAGATAATATATCAAATTGTTAGTTTCACTTTTTGAACGTTCAAAAAGCCAAATACCTCTAATTATAGGACGAAAAATTTCAATATAGCCTTTATAATGTTCAAATCAAACTGATACCATTAGAGGTTTCTTGTGAAGAATGTGGCTTTGTAGACCCTGGCTCGCCAACTTCATGCCCTCGGTTTCTTTAAAGTGGACAAATGCATAGTGATGAAAGGGGAATGAGTTAATGCTCATCTCTTCTTTATGAGAGACAAACAAATATTTGAACTCAAAATCTGTCACTTTCGTGACAAATTGCAGATCCACAAGTTGTTGGATGGATAAATCTCCCACTGCAAATTTTGACAGTCGCATCGTGGTATTGTGTGTCTTCCACCACTGATTTTACAGGTGGTGCCATTAAACAGGTCAAGTACAGAGAACAAGACAAATGATGGGTCATCGGAGGTTTTGATGTGAATGAATAGTTGAATAGAATAGTTTTATGTGCAATGGGGATGTGGTGGTGTGAGGTTCTGTAAGTGTACGGGGGTTGGTTACTGCAGTCCTTTGTTAGATTTGTCTGAATTTAATGGCATTTGGTGGCTCCTGGTTGTACTCTATTATTCACTCAAAATTAAATTAAAATTCTAAATTGGACCTATAATATTATTTATCATAAACATTCTTGTGTTTCTAAGTTTAATTTGTTGATTTTTCAAGAAATTTTATCTTGAAATTTCTTGACTCTAAAGTTAATGCTTTCATTTTTGCATTGCTTAGTCTTTAATTTTTTTCTTATCATTATATTTTATAGCATCAAGCTTTGAAATCTTAAAATGATTTATTAATTCCATGTTATTGATATGATAAAGTTTATGTCTTCACTTTTATGATTGTATTATGATAATTTTATTACTCTTTCTATTATCATTGTTACTCTTTTTTGTTATATATTGCAGGAGTCGACCAAATTTTACAATTTACTGCTTAAAAATTGTTCATTGTTTTATTGATTTGATACAACTTGTCCATGAAAATTCCTCCTAAAATCTCATATTGTAGCCAACATCATGTCCAATTTCGAATTCATGACTAATTTCTAAACATTTAGTCAACAATATCCTCAAATTTATGCCAGTGCTAATTTCGGTCAAATTTGGAAATTTTTTTCAAAATGTGTGAGCAATAGCAAATTTACTAAAATAATGGATCAAATTATAATTTTCACTTTTTGAAGGTCCAAAATGCCAAATACCTCTTATTATCGGACAAGAAAATTCAATAAATCATTTACAATATCCAAATCAAAATGATGAAATTAATCAACCTTATTATCTAAAGGTAACAAGATCTTAATCCCAAATTGCTTGAAAACTAAATATTCGGCTTGGTCCACAAATATTTATAAATATTTTGTGTGTGTTTTTCGATATTAGTGCTTAAAAAGCCCATTTGATTTGCGACATTCCTTTTAAAGAAGTTTATATGTCATTTCAGACATGGAATGCAGTGAAATTACAGAACAAATAATATATTTAAGCCTTCAAAAACAGTAGTTACACTAACAAAACATAATAGAGAAATCATGAAATAAAAAAATTAATAATCACCAACCGGTTTACAAAGTTAATCATTAGAGGCTTCCTATGAAGAATGTGGCCTTGCAGGCCCTGCCCCACCTTCTTTGCGCCCTTGATTTCTTTAAAGTGGACAAAGGCTTAGTGATGAAAGGGGAATGAGTTAATACCGATCACTTGTCCATGAGCGGCAAATGGAGATTTTAACTCAGAATCTACCACTTTTGGTGATAAATTGCTGATCCATAAGTTATTGGATGATGAATCCCCAGCTTCAAATCTTTCACGGGTGCATTGTGGTTCTATGTACCTTCTCTAATTTTACAGGTGGTGCCATTAAACGGGTCAAGTAAAGAGAACAAGATAAATGATGGGTTGTAGGAGGTTCCCATGTGAATGAAAAGCTGAATAGGAAGAGATTTGTGGTGCAATTGGGATATGATGGAGCGAGGGTTTGTAATTAAGTGCATGGGTAGGTGGTTACTATAATATTTTGTTGGATTGTTTGGAATTACGGGTGCATTGTGGTTCTATGTACCTTCTCTAATTTTACAGGTGGTGCCATTAAACGGGGCAAGTAAAGAGAACAAGATAAATGATGGGTTGTAGGAGGTTCCCATGTGAATGAAAAGCTGAATAGGAAGAGATTTGTGGTGCAATTGGGATATGGTGGAGCGAGGGTTTGCAATTAAGTGCATGGGCAGGTGGTTACTATAATATTTTGTTGGATTGTTTGGAATTTAATGGAATTTGGTGGCTCTGGTTGTACTCTGTATTATTTGAAATCTTAAAATTATTTATTAATTTCATGTTAATAATATGATAAAGTTTATGTCCTCACTTTATGATTGTATTATGATAATTTTATTACTCTTTCTATTAACATTATTACTCTTTTGTGCTATATATTGCAAGAGTTGATCAATTTTATACAATTTACTGCTTAAAATTCTTCATTGTTTTATTGATTTTATGCAACTTGCTATTGAAAAATCCTCCTAAAATCTCTTATTATAGCCAACATCATGTCAGATTTTTTAATTCCTTACTAACTTCTAAACTTTCAGTCAACAATATCCTCAAATTTACATCAGCACATAACTTGCACATGCTAATTTTGGGCAAATTTGAAATTTTCTATCGAAATATGTTAGCAAATCGCAAAATTTACTTAGATAATAGATCAAATTGTAAGTTTCACTTTTTGAAGGTTCAATAAAGCCTTTATAATATTATATTCAAAATGATATATATCATGAATGAACCTTATTGTCTAAAGGTAACACGATTTTATGAATTAATTGATAACTAAATATTCAACTTGGTCCATAAATATTTGTAAATATTCTGTTCAAAAGATAAATATTTGTAATAATATTCTCTGTGTTTTTTTTAGATATTAGTGCTTAATAATCTCATTGATATGCAACTTTTCTTATATAGAAGTATATGTATCATTTCAGACATGGAAAGTAGAAAAGTGAACTGTTAGTATGTTAGAATTTCATCCCCCTTAAATAACATATGATTAAGAAAAGCACTCTCCCATAATGTATGATTAGCTACAAGTCCTTTTTGTTTTTTCAATTAGTGCTTAAACCATTAAGAGATAAATCTGCTAGTTATAAACAGATTCAAGTTGTTCAATCAAAGTTAGCATTTCAACAGGTGCATCATATTTTAGAAAATATTGCACACACTGCAAAAAATAGAACATCGAACTACATCATTTTTCATTAATCATTCGTATTACCCTGTTAGTTTCCAAAAATTGGAAATAGAATCTAAAGGAAAACAACGGCTCCTAGTTCTTTGAGCATGTCGAGCCACCAAATATCTATCTTAGATTGGATTGAACAAATAAATTTGTACGACCTATAAATTTAGCATAATTTAACTAATTACTGTGAAATTATAGCTTCTATTTCGAGTAACAATCCAAAACTCAACACTCTATCAAGTCATTTATGTTCTCATTGTAATCGAAAGGAGAAAAAAGAAAGAAGTAATAGCTTGGCATGTGTAGTTGTATCTTGCTTCGTTGGAAATAATGGTGATGGCCATGAAAGTGCAGCGGCAGTCCAGCATCTCTGGAGTCCAGGCTCAAGAAAGAGGAAGACACGCTATCCATACAACAAGCTTTTATAAGTGAAAATGCACTTTCTTATGCATATGTATTTTTTATGTGTCCAGCTGTTAATTGTTAAGTTTGACAGGTGTCGGAGTTGGTTGGGGTTCAAGGTGCATTGTGGGCTGGGTCGGTTCAAGACCGAGATGAACCAGCCTCAAAAAGTCCACCCTAGGACCAGCCCTCTACTTTTCATGGTCGGTCTTAGGACAGTCTTGGAGCTCTAAGTGTGCCCAAATTGGGTGGGGTAGTTACTATAGTTTTTTGTTGAATTTGTCTGAGTTTAATGGTATTTAGTGGCTCCTAGTTATACTATTTCACCCTGAATTAAATTAAATTTATAAAATAGTCCTACTACTTAATGATATTTATTAGACTTGTTCTCTATAAACACTAAAAAATATTAGTCTAGCTTTATATTATAGGGTTTCATGCAATTTTTTACCTTATGTGATATTGTAGTTAATCAAATTATCCCTTAAGAGAAAAAAAATTACATTCCTATGTTTTTTTTTAAATAGAGCAATTTTACGTTTCTTTCTAAAAATGTAAATTACTTCATTTTAAAAAATACAGTGAAGTATTTTACTATTTTTTCATAAAGAATAATTTGTTCATTTGCAATATTACTTACAGCAGGTTGAGTGCATTTTTTTTCATTGTTATAAACACTCGTGTGTAATTAATCTTTATTTATTGATTTGTCAAGCAATTTTATCTTGGAATTTCTTTAGTTGCATTACTTAGTGTTCAATTTTTTTTCTTTTCATTGTATTTTATAAAATTAAACTTTGAAATTTTAAAATTATTTATTAATTTTGTGGTATTGATATGATAAAGTTTATGTCCTCATTTTATGATTGTATGATAAATTTTATGTCCTCATTTTATTACACTTTCTACTATCATTATAACTCTTATATATTGCAAGACTCAATCAATTTTATGCAATTTACTGCTTAAAATCCTTCATTGTTTTATTGATTTTAAGCAATTTGACTGAAAAATCCTCCTAAAATCTCTTATTATAGGACAAAAAGTTTTCAACAGAGCCTTTATAATATTCAAATCAAAATGATGCCACTAATTAACCTTATTATCTAAAGGTAACACGATCTTAATTTAGAATTACTTGATAACTAAACATTCAGCTTTCGGTCCACAAATATTTGTACACATTCTCTGTGTTTTTAGATATTAGTGCTTAATAATTATCACTTGATATGCAACATTTATTTTAAGAAATTTATTCATCGTTTTAGACATAGAAAGTAGGAAAAATAAATTGGAAAATAAAAAAATAAGAAAATTAATAAATTACTAATCGGTTTAGCGAAGTTAATCATTAAAGGCTTCCCATGAAGAACGTGGCCTTACAGACCCTGCCTCGCCAACTTCGTGCCCTCAATTTCTTTAAAGTACACAAAGGCGTGGAGATGGAAGGGGAATGAGTTAATGCTGATCACTCCTCCCTGAGCGACAAACGGAGATTTAAACTCACAATCTATCACTTTTGGTGACAAAATACCGGTCCACAAGTTGTTGGATGGAGGGATCACCCTTTGAGAATCTTTGACAGTGCATCATAGTTCTGTGTAGCTCCAGCCGTTGATTTTATACGTGATGCCATTAAATGGGTCATGTACAGAGAACAAGATAAATGATAGGTCGTCGGAGGTTCCGATGTGATTGAAAGCGAAATAGAAAGAGATTGGTCTGTAACGGGGATGTGGTGGAGTGAGGTTTTGTAAATATTTAAAAATGTCATAACTTTCACTGTGAATAAACTAAAATTCTAAATTGGTCCTATATGTTACTTATTAAAAACATTCTTGTGCTTCTAATCTAAATTTGTTGATTTTTCAAGCAAATTTGTCTTGGAATTTTTTTTGATACCAAAGTTAATTCTTTCATTTTTGCATTACTTAGTATTCAATTTTTTTCTTATCACTATATTTTATAAAATCAAACTATGCTAATGACATGATAAAGTTTATGTCCTCACTTTATGATTGTATTATGATAATTTTTTATTACTCTTTCTATTATTATTAGTACTCTTTTTGGTTATATATTGCAGAAGTTGACCATTTTTATACAAAAATTTATTGCTGAAAATTCTTCATTGTTTTATTGATTTTATGCAACTTGCCCCTAAAACATCCTCCTAAAATCTCTTATTATAGTCAACATCATATCAAGTTTCGAATTCCTGATTAATATCCTACTTTCGGTCGACGATATCCTCAAATTCACACCAACACATGACTTGCACGTGCCAATTTCTAACAAATTCAAAAAAAATTATCAAAATGTGTAATAAAAATTCACTAAGCCAATATATCAAATTGTAAGTTTCAATTTTTTAAGGTTCAATAACGACAAATACCTCTTATTATAGGACAAAACATTTCAATAGAGCCTTTATAATGTTCAAATCGAAATGACGCCATTAATCAACCTTATTATCTAAACATAACAATACGATATTAATCTCAAATTTTTTTATAACTAAACATTCAAATTAGTCCACAAATATTTTTAAATATTTTGTGTGTGTTTTCTGATATTAGTGCTTAATAATCTCATTTGATATGCGACATTCCTTTTAAACAAGTTTATGGGTCATTCAAACATGAAAAGTAGCAAAATTGTTGGACAAAAATTAGCCTTCAAAAATTGTATTAACACTAACAAAAAAAAAAAATAAAAGTAGAGAAATCGCAAAATAAAAAAATCAAGAAATTACCTATCTACTTAGCAAAGTTAACCATTAGAGGCTTCTTGTGAAGAATGTGGCCTTGACCTTGCCTCGCCAACTTCATGCCTTGGATTTCTTTAAAGTGGATAAAGGCATAGTGATGAAAGGGGAATGAGTTAATGCTGATCCCTTCTTTATGAGCGGCAAACAGAATTTTTAACTCAAATCTGTCACTTTTGTGACAAATTGCCGATCCAAAAGTTGTTGGATGGATGAATCTCCCGTCGCAAATCTTTGACGGCTGCATCGTGGTATTGTGTGTCTTCCACAGCTGATTTTACAGGTGGTGCCATTAAACAGGTCAAGTACAGAGAACAAAATAAATGATGGGTCATCGGAGGTTTTGATGTGATTGAATAGTTCAATAGAAATAGATTTGTGTGCAATGGGGATGTGGTGGTGTGAGCAACTGTAAGTGTAAGGGGGTTGGTTATTGTAGTCTTTTGTTAGATTTGTCTAAATTTAATGGCGTTTGGTGGCTCCTGGTTGTATCTTGTTATTTACCCAAAATTAAATTAAAATTTTAAATTGGACCTATATATTATTTATCATAAATATTCTTGTGTTTCTAATTTTAATTTGTCGATTTTTCAAGCAATTTTATCTTGAAATTTCTTGACTCTAAAGTGTATGCTTTCATTTTTGTATTCCTTAGTCTCAATTTTTTTTCCTTATCATTATATTTTATAACATCAAACTTTGAAATCTTAAAATTATTTATTAATTCCATGTTATTGATATGATAAAGTTTATATCCTCACTTTTATGATTGTATTATGATAATTTTTTACTCATTCTATTATCATTGTTACTCTTTTTTGTTATATATTGCAGGAGTCGACCATAACTCTGTCCGCTCCTTTGCCCAATCTAATAGAAGGCATAGGAAATGAGCTGCATTCGAATGAAACTCTGTTAAAAGCCATGGATCCTCCGAACCTCGATCCACTACTTCCTCGAAAAATCAGACCACCACGTGTAAAGTTCCCACTTCCCGCAGAGAATGAGTAGTTGGTTCCCCTCTTGGTCAACCTATTTGATTTTCCTATTGTGTATGTTGATTTGTCTTCTCTTCCTCCTTCTTCTTGTCTTCAATTACTGCTTCTTCCATCCGGGCCGCTGATTTAACAAGAGTTTTAAAATTCGTAATTCTGATTGCGAGGCCTCTTTTGATCTTTGGTCGTAGCCCCTGCTCAAAACGGCAACAATGATCCTCCTGCATCGCAATTGCTTCTGGTGCATACTTGACTAGTGCAGCAAAACGGAGTTCATATTCTGCCACTGTGTGATCATCCCCTTGCACTAAATTTAGAAACTCCATTCTCTTCCTATATTGGTACGTCTTGGGTCAATATTTATCATCAAACTCTTTCTGAAACTTAGCGTAAGTTGTTTATCTTAGATCATATCCCCTCTTTACATACCTCCACCAAATCAAGGCATTCCCCACGAATAAAGAAATAACATACTTAAATCGATTCTCTGGAATGTAATTCACTAGGTTCATCACATCTTTGACTTTTTTCCATTATCTCTCAGTAATCTCCCGGTCATGGGTACCCTAAAATTATGTAGCCCCCATCTTCTTGATTCTTTCATAATTACGATCAATTGTAGGAACTACTGGTGCTGGTGTTGGAGTGGATGCGTGCACTTGTGCAAGTAATTGTGCTTGGGCCTGAAAGGTTATTCGAAATATTTGTGCATACTCTGGTGGTAATCCAACCACTGGAGCACCACCGCGAGGAATTGGAGCATCAGCACCAACACCCTCTCGACCTACCTCCACCACACCTGCACTTGAACGTGCTACTGAGCCCTCTACGAACTCCGCTGACTCTTCCCTACTAACTATTAGGTTAGCACGTGCACCTTGAGAAGCCATCGTAACTTAAACAATTAGGCACATCCACAATCAACCTATTACCCTAGAAACCTAGACGTGCTCTGATACCACCCAATGTAGCACCCCTTACTCCCTACATTTAATTATCACTATTTCATCCTTTCCTTGATTAGAACTCATTTTATAACTAATTCTTTTTCAACCCATAAAATAAATTCTATTTTATCAATATAATATATATATATATGTATGTATCACAAAAGATAATAGATATCGCCAAAAGTTTATATTTACCCCCACCAAATGTCCTTATGTACATAACTTCAAAGAAAAATAGTCCAAAGTTTTAACACAAACTCGGCAAAAGACTAGAATATTTAACAATCAAACAGCTAAAAACTCCAACTTCGGGTGTCACGGCTGACCCACCTAATAAGAACGACGGCATGGCTCAAAGTCCAATGTGGCTGGTCAGAGTGACCTATTCCCTGAAAAGTACGTGGCAAGAAATGAGCTGCCTACTCAGTAAGTATAACTAACCAGTCTCTATATATACACATATAGACAGAAAGTCACATACAATGCAATCACATCAATTAACAAATATTCGTCATATAGCAACAACAAATGTAAGGAATAATGCATACCCACAACTGTACATCAATCCGCGATATAATATTTGACGTTATCGCTTATTAACTAAGGGCCTTACTTACTCTAATTGGAGTATATTAATCAATGATTTTTTCGGTCATCATCATCTCATCAATGTCATAACATATACAACACAGGATACCCGTTGTATGACACTCTCTACTCCAGTTTGTAGCAATATCAGCACAGGACATCACAACAAGCATGTTATCCCCACACCACCCCAGTGTGTAGCTAACAACACAAGATATTCCCCACTACCCAGAATAACCTAGTACCTTACGCGCCATGGTACCTAGCTTGATTCATTTATTTTTTATATCACATCATTGTAAACCATTGATTATGTTCCCAATTAAGCACCATGTTTTATTTCAACTCATGATCATTATTCTATTCTCTATAATAATTACTTAGTCAGTAATAACCTCTCAATTCGATTTTATGCAATAACCAATTATACAATCACATAATCATACCATTATCACGTTCATTAATTACAAGCACATATGACACATAGTAGCAACTCCATCAATATTAAGGTAATCCAACAAATAGTCCACAACCAATATACAAAATCTATGTATATAAATATAAGTCCAAGTTCATGATCACATCTAAGAACCAATATATATATATAATATATACAATACTACACACTACACATATAATTATATATAAAAATCCCATTAGCTATACTTTACCTTATATCCCAAAATGGTTCGACTTCACAAGGTACTGCTCAACCCTCTACTTTGTCATCACGTCCTATAACATAGTATTATACATATAATCAATATATATATAGAACATCATAAGCTCTAAATAAAATATTATATAATATTCGTACATTTTTCATCAATCTTTTAATGTTCTATTTACATTGAAGTTCAACCTCTGTTTTGATTTATTTTAGATAAGTACACTTTCTAAACTTCTCAAACATATATTTAATTTATCAACTAATTTTATAAGAATTCATTTAACCAAACCCCATATATATTTAAAACTATCATTTTTAATAATATCCTTAAATGAGATTATCATTAAAATCTCATTTTCCCTCTTTAATAACATAATATTTCTTAAATATAATTTTTGGAACATTTCTATGAATTTTCTACCAATTTATCGTTACTATATAATTTAATTAAATAAAAATACATAGAACTACATATTTGATTAACCGTTCCGATGGAATTGTATAAATTAGCTATAATAATAATTAAAGCTAACAAATATAATAATTTAATTAACCAACTATATCATTTTTATATCGAATGTGATATTTACTTCGACACTAATTTGAATAGCCAAAATCATATAATACTCGATTAAATAGTACTTCGCTCAATATAAACTATATTTAATAAATAAACTAATTAAATAACATGATTATATAAATTAATATGAACTGAAATTAAAAAAAACATTGCGTACCTCTTTTCGCTGCGCAATATCTGTTTGTCTGTGTGAGTATTCCACTTTTTCTTTTTTTTTTCTTGGCATGTTACATATGCATATATATATATATATATATATATTTTTCCAGGCATGTTACATATGCATATATATATATATATATATATATATTATTTAAGAGGGGGGTGAGGCAGTGCCAACTCCCCCTCTTTGATATATTATATACATATATGTATATAATATTATTATTATTATTATTTTATTTATATATTTAATTTAAACTTTTCTAAAATACATTTCACGTCGTTTCTAATTTTCTTAGTTAATATAATTTACCCCCAAATATTATAACAAACTCCAATTTAATTCGTTCAAATTTTATTATATCTCAAGTTCAATCTATAACTTATTCACTAATTAAATTTAAATTTCTAAATAACTACCAATTAGTCTCCTAATTATGTGAAAAATTCTATGGACGTCACAAAATGTGTTATAAAATCGCAAAACTTTTATGAAGATAATACATTAAATTATAAGTTTTATTTTTTTAAGGTCCAAAATGCCAATCACCTTAAATTATAAGACAAAAGTTTCAAGCCTTTATAATATGTAATTCAAAATGATGCCATTAATCAACCTTATTATCTGAAGGTAATACGATTTTAATCTAGAATTACTTGATAACTAAACATTTAGCTTAGTTCACAAATACTTATAAACATTCTGTGTGCGTTTTCAAATATTAGTGCTTAATAATCTCATTTGATAGGCATCACTAAAGAAGTTTATGTGTCATTTTAGATATGAAAAGTAGAAAATTACAGGATCAAAAATATATTTAAACCTTCGAAAACAGTATGTAGACTATAGAGAAGTCACAAAATATAAAAACTAATGAATCATGCACTGTAGCAAAGTTAATCATTAGAGGCTTCCCGTGAAGAATGTGGTATTGCACGCCCTGCCTCGCCAATTTCGTGCCCTCAATTTTACTGATCACTTCCCCATGAGCGGCAAAACAGAGATTTTAACTTAAAATCTATCGCTTCTGGTGACAAATTGCCGATCGACAAGTTGTTGGATGTATGAATCTCTTGCTGCAAATTTTTGACAGTCAGATCGTGGTTCTGTGTAGCTTCCGCCGCTGATTTTACATGTGATGCCATTAAACGGGTCAAGTACAAAGAACAAGAAAAATAATGGACCGGCGGAGGTTTCGATGTGAATAAAAAGCTAATAGAAGATATTTGTGTGCAATGGAGATGTGGTCGAGTGAGGTTTTGTAAGTGTATGAGCGGGGTGGTTACTATAATATTTTGTTGGATTTGTCTGAATTTAATGAAATTTAGTGGCTCTTGGTTGTATAGTGCATTATTTGGAAATATGATAACTTTTATCCTGAATCACATTAAAATTTTAAATTGGTTCTATTACTTAATAATATTTATTAGACTTTCCTCTATAAACACTAAGAAATATTAGTATGGCATTACTTTATAGGGTTTAATGCAATTACCATCCTATGGTATTGTAATTGAGTAAATTATCTCTTCATGGAAAAAAGAAAATCACATCACCTCCCTATATCTTTTAAAATAAAGCAATTTACATCTGTGTCTAAAGAGGTAAATTATTTTATTTCAAAAAATATAAGGAGGTACTTTGCTATTTCTTTTTACAAGGAATGATTTGTTCATTTCCTATAATAATTTCAAGAGGTTGCTTTCATTTTTTTCTCATTATTATAAGCTTTCTTGCATTTTAAATTTTAAATTGTTGATTTTTCAAGCAACTTTGTCTTGTTGAGACACTAAAGTTAATGCTTTCATTTTTGCATACTTAGGGTTCAATTTTTTTCTTATCATTATATTTTATAAAATTAAAGTTTGAAATTTTAAAATTATTTATTAATTGCATGCTATTGATATGATAAAGTTTATATCCTTACTTTATAATTGTATTATGATAGTTTTATTAGTCTTTTTACTACTAGTATTACTCTTCTTGTTATATATTGCACGAGCCGATCAATTTTATGCAATTTACTACTTAAAATCTTTTATTGTTTTATTGGTTTTATGCAACTTGCCTTTGAAAAATCCTCCTAAAATCTCTTTTATAGCTAGAATCATGTCAAGTTGCAAATTCCTAACTAACTTCTAAACTTTTGATCAATGATGTCTTATCCTATCACTTATAGGTGAGCTAGGTTTCATGAATAAGTGTAAGGTGATGGGTTCGAATCCCATCAAACGAGTGAGTATTTGACTCACTTTATGTGAGTTTATTATAATTTATTTTATTATTCTTTGTGATATTAATATATGAATTGAATATTGATATATTGTCAAACTAATCAATTTATTAAAATATTGATGTTATCATGTAATTACCATATATATATAATATATATTCATCCCAAAAATTTTTGAAAACATGAATTAATTTCCCATCAATATTTGCTTGTTTGACAATTTTTAAATTTCACTAATTGATGGATGGGTCCTTATAAAGAGATTGGTCTAATTTTAGTTGTTTGGCATTTGGGTCCATTAACAATTAGAATTTGCGACTGGCCCATTAGTTTTGCATATTTCATGATTTGAGGACACATTTTCCCAGAAAGTTAAAAATTAGCTGGAAAACCACATGTGCAAGTCATAAATATATTATCAAATTTATGCCAGCACATGATTTGCACGTGTTAATTTTTGACAAATTGAGAAATTTCCAGCAAAACTGTGTTAGCAAATCGTAAAATTTACTAAGATAAGTTTAATGTTTTGAAGGTCCAAAACGCCAAACACCTCTAATTATAGGACCAAAAATTTTAATAGACTTTATAATATTCAATTCAAGATGAAGCCATTAATCAAAACCATTATCTAAATTTAACATGATTTTAATCTAGAATTACTTTATAACTAAACATTCAGCTTGGTCCACAAATATTTATAAACATTCTGTGTGTGTTTTCAGAAATTAGTGCTTAACAATCTCATTCGATATGCAATATTCTTTTAAAGAAGTTTATGTGTCATTTCAGACATGAAAAGTAGAACAGTAATAGAGAAATAAAAAAATTATAAAATTAATAAATTACCAATCGATTTAGCGAAGTTAATCATAGAGACTTCTCTTGAACAACGTGGCTTTCCAGTCCCTGCCTCGCCAACTTCTTGACCTCGATTTCTTTAAAGTGCACAAAGACGTACTGGTGCAAGGGGAACGAATTAATGCCCATCACTTCTCCATGAGTTCCAGACAGAGATTTTAACTCAGAGTCTGCAACTTTTGGTGACAAATTGCCGATCCACAAGTTGTTGGATGGATAAATTTCCCGCTGCAAATCTTTGACAGTCACATCGTAGTTCTGTGTAGTTTCGTAACTAATTTTGTAGCTGGTGCCATTAAATGGGTCAAGTAAAGAGAAAAACAAAAATTATGAAACGTTGGAGGTTCCGATGTGAATGAAATGCTGAATAGAAAGAGATCTGTGTGCAATGGGAATGTGGTGGAGAGAGGTTTTGTAAGTGTATGGGAGGGGTGGTTACTGTAGTATTTTGTTGCATTTGTCTGAATTTAATTGCATTTGGTGGCTCTTAGTTGTATTATGTATTATTTGAAAATATTCTAACTTTCACCTGGATTAAATTAAAATTCTAAATTGGTCCTATTACTTAATAATATTTATTACACTTGTCCTCTATATACACTAAAAATTATCAGTCTGGAATTACATTATAGGGTCTAACACAATTTAACTGCTGTTATGAAGGTCCAAAACGCCGAACACCTCTAATTATAGGAGAAAAATTTCAATAGAGCCATTATAATACTCAATTCAAAATGATGCCATTAATCAACCTTATTATCTAAAATTAACATAATTTTAATCTAGAATTACTTGATAACTAAACATTCAACTTGGACCACGAATATTTGTAAACATTCTTATGTGTTTTTAGATATTAATGCTTAATTATCTCATTTGATATGCAATATTTATTTTAGAAAAGTTTATGTGACATTTCAGACAAGGAAAGTAGAAAAACTTAGAGAAATAGTAAAATAAAACAATTAATAAATTACCAACCGATTTAGCCACATGTGGGCCGAAAAGTACATCTGAAAGATATTCTCCTTCGCCCGGTCAAGCTACTTTGGCTAGTCAACGAGGTTTAGCTCCAACTCCAAGCATACTGCGCCAGCGAGGACTTCTAGCAGGATTCCTCAAAGAATAAGGCCAACCGAGCTGCGAACCCCACGGCGTCCTTGACTGTGTATTGTTGGGGATCTTCCTCTGTCAGCATGCAAAAGAAGAAGTTGGTAAGTAAATCACATTCTTTTTTAAGTTTTATCATTATTTTATAAATAAGATGTTAATTATATTCTTCTACAGGAGATAGAGCTCAATCAATCGCCCAAGAAGATGCAGTTATTTGAAAATTTCTATAAGAAAAAAGAGACCACGGCTGGAGTGGGCAGAGGGCTGTTGAGATGGCGGTAAATACATCATTACTATTATTTTTATTCTAAAAATTAATTATTGATT
Organism: Sesamum indicum; assembly: GCF_000512975.1. Lineage (NCBI taxonomy): Eukaryota > Viridiplantae > Streptophyta > Magnoliopsida > Lamiales > Pedaliaceae > Sesamum > Sesamum indicum. The sequence goes on from NW_011628050.1 coordinate 404,078, forward strand.
AAAAGTACTAATAATTTTGTTTGTTTTGCAGGAGACGTTCCAAAAGCTGATGGATGATATTAGCCTCAACCCATGGCCAAGGACCATGATGCCTTGGCAGAATCAGAGGCTTTGGTGGCAATGATGGATCAACAGATGTGGTTGGCTGCAGCCGTGGGCAAGAACAAGGGCTGAGTATTTGTCCTTGGTTCTGAGGCCCATATCTTCAGCCGAACCTTCACATCACCATCGCCACCGCCATTGTCCCAACTAAATCCGACCATGGAGGACCGCATCAACCTCCTCGAGACGATGATGGCTGACATGATGATCATGATAAGGAAGATGCGGGCTACCTCCTCGATAGACCCTCCAACCTTGATCCAAGACGATATGCACGTTGCTGATAAGGAGGGTTTAGATTAGGTTTTATTTTATTTTTTTTTGTAATTAGACAATAGTTCATATTAATATAATATTTTTCCTTAATTATTAATATTTCATAATGTTGATTACATTCCATTATTTCATATTTACTCAATTAATTCAATTCATAAATATAATTAATTGAAAATTTATTAAATTAATCTAATTCTATATTAAAATATATAAATTTATTTATTTATTTAAATTTATTAAATATATGAATTATCTAATTCTATATTAAAATTTATTAAAATATATAAATTTATTTATTAAATATATGAATTATCTAATTCTATATTAAAATATATAAATTTATTTATTTATTTAAATTTATTAAATATATGAATTAAATTATTTATTAAAATATATAAATTTATTTATTTATTTAAATTTATTAAATATATGAATTAAATTATTTATTAAAATATATTACATAAGTATAAAAAGTTACAAAATCATAAATAAATTATAAAATTAAAAATTAGGAATGATTTTAGTAATTGTAAAGAAAATATTACAAATCTAACTAAATGACCGTTCCTAATACCAATACTAAAATAGTTCTACAAATGTATTTCTATCATGTTAGATATTTATTTCTATCATCTCTCTCTCGTCAACTTCCACGTCACTTTTTATTCTTTCTCTCTCTTTTTTTCCAAAATTTTCTTATTATATTTTTTATTTATCTAATTAATATACTTTTAAAATAATAATTAATTTTTAAAATTTAAATTAATAGTGCACACACATTTGAGTGTGCCATATATATTAGTTATTTTTTATAGTTCTATTTGTCAATCAATTAAAGTATTATTCAAATTAGCAGATTGATTATGAACACAAATTATTTATAAAAAATAACAATAAATTTTGGATAAACCCTAAATTTACAAATTGGCATAGTTTTAAGACATTTGATGAAATCAATATACAGAATTTGTGTATTTTAGAAAAAGAAATTAATAAAAAAAAGGGTAGGGGTGGGGGGACTAATGGCAACTTTGGGAATACAAGTGATACTGCAGCCAATGTCGTCATCATCATCTTCGTACCCAAGAAGCACAAAACATTTCTCTCTGCCATATTTCTCAAAGTCTCTCTCTCTCTCATATTTCAACAATGCGGATTCCTTTTCTTCTTCTTCTTCTTCTTCTTTTTTTTGCGATTTTTCGATGATTTCTTAGAATCTTGGGAAGAAATTGTACTAAAGATATCCAAAAAAGAAAAAATCCACAGGTAAAAACCCTAAAAATCGCCGTCCTCTGTCCGGCCATTTTACCCAAAACCACCGTCCATCCTCAGTCCCACGTTTTAAGCCTCACCCCTTCATTTTCCATTTCCTCTATTCATGTTCCGATTCTCACCCAAAAAAACAGAGGAAAGAATAAGGGGTTTCATGATCTGGGTTTATGACTCCGGATGATGGAAGCGGAGATATCTTCTTTCACTAATCTAATAAATCTGAAGGGTTTCTGCAGCCTCGTGAAGGAGAGACGGTGAAGTGCGTGCAAGATTCGCCGCCTCTGATTCTGCCCCTACGCAAGGCAGCACCCTTGGGGAAAAAACAGCGATGAGGTACAACGGAGGTAGTAGGTTGGCTCAATGCAGACAAATCCAAGAAAGGAAAACCCCACTGGTAAAACCCCCTACTCACACTCACATGTTTTCTACTGATGAAGTGAGTTTGAATTCGTATGAGATCCATGTTGCTGGAAGAAACGAATTAAAAACCCTTTTATGTGTGATCCTGAATGTATCACCTCTAAGATTGATTTACATCTTATATGTCCAGACACAATAAATCTATGGACGCAGCTAAATTGTGACTCCTTTTCATATATAAATTCCAAGAAATATTTTATAATCTCTCTAGGTTGTGATTTGTGATGTGGGCCAGCAGAAAACTTGCCAGAGATTTATTCCCCTCCAAACACCTTCTTCTTAGCAGTCACAAATTATTAGCATCTCAACATGTGTGTGTGTTTCTTCTGCTTTCTCTTTTCCTTTTCCTTTCTAGAATAATTTTCACATGTTGAGTGTTTCTCTGTAGATCTCCAGTAGATTGCCCAGGCTGCAAATGCTTCTGCCCAATGGAATTTTCTTTAGACGTGAATTCAGTGTGTTCGATGAGTTCTTCAAGAAGATTAAAGGTGAAGTCGACAGGTGTTCTTTTTTACATTGAAGTCTCGATTTCTGCTGTTGTTTTTTGTTCATACTTGAATTAGTTTCTGCATGTAATACTTAATCTTGGTTGTCTTATACGATGATTCATTTAAAATAAATAAATAATCATAAGCTATGACACGTTATCACCCTTGTTGAGGTGTGAAGAGCATTCTTTCTGGTCAGTTCTTTTAAGCCCTCATTAGTTGACGAGATATTTCCTCAACTCCTTTCATGTTCTAATAGTTAGCATTGATATACTGGGTTTTACATAATGCTGGGATTGGTTGGACATTGCAATGGTTAACCTGTGAATAGCGCTCTCTTTTGTCAATTATGTTGAGGCTTTTTTCCAGAACTCAAGGAAAGTTTTAATGATCTGGCAATTAATATGACTTAGGATAAACATTTCAGTGTGGTTAACCATAGCTAAAAATTTGATATTATTTTAATATTGTGTTCTAACTGTTGAAGTGGTTCCTTTCTCTGATTTGGGTTTCTTATGTTCAACTTTCTTACGTGATAAGCTTTCGATGTTTTCAGCTCATTAGCATGCCTTTTTTGTTTTCCTTTAATAGCTCATATTAATATCCTGATCATTTGGCTGTAGGAACTTGGAATTTCAACAATCCATGAGGGAGATTAAGGAGAAAGCAGAGGACTTGAAAGGGGTGAATGAGGATCTGAAAGGTAGGTAATGTTACAAGTTACAACAATATCTAATTCTTGTGTTGTTGTGGGGCACTTGTTTAACTATTTAGAGACTGAGAAATAATGTTGTATGTCAAGTTGGCAGACACTTCCAATGTGAGCTCTGAGATGGTGAAACGGTGAAATGCAGAACAAAAGCAGACTATTGAGCAGCTGTACAAGCATGTAGATGGTGTTTGGTCGCAGGCTCAAGAAAAACAAAAAAGGTATAAATCATCCTCTAGTGGTTCTACAGTGTCTTCCCAAAGGTGAATTAGCAATATGGAGTTTGACTTAATTGAAGTACTTCTGGACATATATTTTGTTTTCCCTAACTCTTTGTTCCTTGTTTTCCTCAACTCTTGGCTACTAAAGGAACTAATTAAAATTTATGGGTACCTTTTTCTGGTTAGAGTGTAGCTACTTACATCAATATATTTTTTAATGCATTATTCATATCTTTGGCATCCAGCCTAAAGAAGAATTGGATAATTTTTTATTTGTCTATAACTAGAATAGTCAGTGCTGAAACATAATCTATACTCCTATTTTTCTTCCACAGAGCACAACATTCTCTACTTACAAATAATGCAAAAACACACTAGAAAAAGAGAACAGACTGAGAGTCTTCTTCATTCTTTAGTCCAGGACCTTAACCTTGGACTGGACGGTGTTACCTTAGTTTACATGTAACTATATTACTGATGCAGGAACATTATTTACATATAGTTTGCTATTATGCTTCATACTGGCACGGTATCTGTGGTGTCGGCTGCCTTTAGATGTATTTTACACGACTATGATAATTTTGGCTCTAAAGTGGTGTAAACCACAAGTATGCAATATGTTATTCTATTACAAAAAAAAAAAGAAAAAAAAGAATTGGGATAAGTTTTGTATTAGCTATAACTGGAATACTCATTTCTGATACATACTCCTAATTTTCTTCCACGGAACACAGCATTCTCTACTTACAAATATGCAAAAACACACTAGAAAAAGAGACAAACTGAGAGTCGTCTTCATTCTTTAGTTCAGGACCTTAACCTTTGACTGGACCGTGTTACCTTGGTTTACATGTAACTGTATTAGTGATGCAGGAACATTATTTACATATAGCTGCTATTATTCTTCAAACTGGCTCAGTATCTGTGGTCAACTGCTTCTAGATGTGTTTTACACAAGAATGTTAATGTTTGACTCTAAAGTTGTGTATGAACCACAAGTATGCAATATTATTCGCCTTTTTATTATGTTTTAATTGAGTAAAAAAGTGAAAGTAGTAAATAGTTTTCTTTTCAGTTAGATATACAAAAATTATATTTAGGTAATTTTGTCCTTAAGGTTATATGTCTTTTCACACTTTTGTCTATGTAACTTCAAGGAATTTTGGATTATTAATGATTTATTTTTCTATTGAACTTTTTAAATTTTCATTGTTATGTATAATATAGATACAGATTTCTTAATTTTAATTGATCAAAATATTGTTTATCGCTCAGTGCTGGATAGAGTAGCAGCAGAATGGAGGTAATCCTTTTATTTTTTTAATGGCTCCTTTATGCTTTTTGATGATTCTGGATCTTGGAGTAGGTGAGTAAGTGAATAAATATATTTTTCACGTATACAATCAATAACTAGATGTGATTATATTTGCTTATGAATACATCAAATGTGACAAAACGGTAACGAAGCAACGGTGACTCCAATTTCCAGTAAGCTGGGAGTGTGGAGAAGTTATAGGAGCAAGATTCAGCTCTTGTGTTATTGTGCTTGTTGGATTTTATCTAAAGTTCAAAGATAGCATGTCTTATAATTAATAGTTCATGTTGTCTTCTGCCTCTTTATTTTTGTTCCTAATAATTATTTCACTAATGGGATCAAGAGAAGCCTTTAGGTATGGTATCAAATCTTACTTTACTCTTATTTTTGTCAATCAGGAGTCGGGTATCAACTTCTTTTTTCATTTAAAACACTAAGGTGCAGTTAAAGTTAACTTCTTAAATCATATAATAGGTAGTCGAGAGAAACTATAAGTTGCTGATTCGTTTCGTATGACCAACTGTTTATATAGAATATTGATAGAGATTAATTTTGTTTTCAAAAGCATTTTTCACATCCTTTTCACTTACTTTGTGTTCAAAGATTTTGTTAATTATATTAGAATATGTTTTAACATAATTAGTAAATATATTAATTTATATATATTTGATCAAATATATAAACTAAAAATAACTTATGTAAATAAATTGGAAAGGATGTAGTTAGAAATTTCGCCAATTGGATATTTATATGATGGAGTTGAAGAGACTATCTTTATCTAATATGTGAGAGTTTGATTGATTGTTGTGGATGAGTTCTAATTGCACATTCATTGTATGTCTTCTTTTATTCTTTAATCTTTTTATTTTATAAATAGTCTGAATTTTTGTGTCTAATTATATGTTAGATTTAGTTATTTATTGTAATATTGTCTTCACTAACTTCAGTCATTTTAATTATATTTCTTGTTATTTTATGTCTATGATATTGTGAGAAATATACTTCATTAGAGAATTTCTTATTATATGTTTTATGTTTAGAGAATTTTGTCTATGCGATTTTTTTCAGGTATGTTTAGTGTTGTGTTTTTGGAAGATAAAAATCATTGTTGATTGTAAAAAATGATTGTTGATTGTGAAATTATTATCAAATTATGTCTTTTTTATACATATAAATTTTGGGTTTGTATCAGATGTGAAATATATCACTAGATATAAATTTGATATTTGCATTTGTATTTATATGTTTAATTTTTATATTATATTTTCAATTCTACTACCATGCTCACCCTCAAATATATATATAGAGAGATTTAATTAATAAAATAAATAAAATTATTTAAATTAAATTAAAAGTTATGAATGTATATTATTCATTCGCATAAATATTACTTTGACCTGCTTTTTGGTAATTATAGAAATACTTATAAGGGCATTTATCTTTTAGTTTTTTATTTATAATTAAATTTTATTAAAACTAATAAATGATAATTCAAAATAATTTATGCAGTTTATATAAATCACATCAGAATTAGTAATTTTATATATTAAACAAATATTTTAAATTATTAAATTATTTTTTTAAAAAAAATTATACCTTTTTCTCAATCCTACCACCATGCCCACCCTCAGCAGGGGTAGTTTTTAAGTTTTGGATGGAAAGGTAGGGGTGGTTTGTATAAAAGGACAACAAATGAGGGGTATAAATATAATTATCTTTAGTATAGATTCAATTATGTACATATTTATATTTTTGTATATTTTATTAAATTAAAAATAGTGAATGAATCTTTTGCCTAGGAACTAATTTGTATTAATAATTTAACATTTCAATTATTAAGAGATACAATTTTACATGGATATTTGATAAAAATAAAATAAAATAATTTAAATAAAATAAAATTGGTATAAATATTCATTCGGTTAAATATTACTTTGACATTTCTATTATCTTTTGGTAATTATAAAAACGCTCTTGAGGGCATTTTTATTATTAGAAGATTAAGGTAGACAGGCATTTTTTGGATTTTAATTTAAAATAAAAAAAGACCCCTGTTAACCTTATCAATTTTAATTTAATTTTTTATAATTGAAATGTTCTCAATAGTTTATGTAATTACCAAATGATATTTATGGAAATAAATAATATGGTTCCATGTATATTTTTATTATTTATACTAATTTTTAATTATAATTTAGATTATTTATTAACTTTTGTTAAATTTAAAAATTAGTTAATCAACTATATAGCAGGATATAACGTTTCACCAATTTTATTTCCCTCATTCACTGCATGTTGTAATTATGTTGTGCAGTTCGGTTTTACCACATCAATTCGGTTTCAAATTAATGCATATGATAGTAACGGACAAATAGGCCAACACAGAATGTGGTTGACGAAATAAAAAACCTCGGCGTAGTTGTGGGATGTGGTTGATGTCAAATTATTTGATTAAAATATTAATAAAAACTATTTATAAATTACAATCAATTATATTTTCATCTATTGACTTTTTATACAAATTACTATTGCCTTTCAAATTACACAGAAACCATTCTTAATAGCTTTTAACTAAAAAAATTATCTTTGTTAATCCTGTCAAATTTTAATTTAATTTTTGAATAACAAAAATGTCCTCAAAAGTTTCTATATACGAAAAGCTATATATCAAAAGATAGAGAGAGTGTGAATTTTTAATTTAGATTTAAATTATTTTGTTAACTTTTTGTTAAATCAATTAATCATAGTGTACCAATTTTATTTTCCTCATTTACTTCATGTCGTGATTATGTGGAGTTCAATTTTACAAAAACATAAAATCGTTACAAATTAATGCATATGATGTGTACGGAAATAAGAAACTTGGGCGCAATTGTGCGATGGACAGTTATTTTTATATATTTGCATTATCGTAATATTTGTAACTGATTATATTTTTTATTAATAAATTTTTAAAATTATTATTAATCATAATGACAAAAATGCCCTCAAAACTTTTTATGTAATTATCAAAAGATAAAGGGTGTGTTCGAGTAATTTATGAGAATGAATATTATGACACCATATATTATTATTTATTCACAACCTCTCATTTATTGTCCTTTTACACAATCACCATTATCTTTTTAAAAATTACAAAAATCACCCCTAACAGTATTTAAGACCCAAAAATATCTTTATTGACTCGGTTAAACTTTAATTTAATTTTTTAATGACAAATGCCCTCAAGAATTTTTCTGTAATTACAAAAAATTAAATGGGCAAGTAATATTTATCAGAATGAATAATACAAATGCCCTCAAGAATTTTTCTGTAATTACAAAAAATTAAATGGGCAAGTAATATTTATTAGAATGAATAATATGATTCTATATATTTCTTATTATTCGTTTAATTTTTAATTCAATTTTAATTATTTTAATAATTTCTTTTATTGAATTTCTATATAAAAAAAATTACATCTCTTAATTTATTAATAAAAATAAAATTATATTTACAATCTCTCACTATATCCTTTTCCACAAGCCACACTTATCTTTTAAAAGATTATAGAAATTACTCCTAACAGCCCTTGAAATAAAAAGAAAAAAAAGCAACTTGTTTTATATGAAAAATAGAGTAATATTGTAATAAAGGATTTACTCTATAATTAATTTTTCTCGAACCCTATCGCCATGCCCACCCTCAGTTCTTGCCCAACGTTTGCCCTCTCTCATGTACATAATTCTAAGTATATGGAATAATTATATTTACGTTCCTGCTTTTTTACAAAATAACAAAAATAAAAAATATTCCTGTATAAATTATTTAAAATTATTAAAATTAAAAGATTATTTATTTATTTATAATTAAATTTTATTAAAATTATAAATGATATTTCAAAATAATTTATGCAGTTTATATAAATCACATTAGAATTAGTAATTTATATATTAAACAAATATTTTAAAATATTAAATTATTTTTTTTAAAAAAATTATTCCTTTTTTGTCAATCCTACAATCATGCCCACTAGCAGGGATAGTTTTTAATTTTTGGATGAAAAGGTAGGGGTGGTTTGTATAAAAGGACAACAAATGAGGGGTATAAATGTAATTATCTCTAGTATATATTCAATTATGTACATATTTATATTTTTGTAATATAAACATATATAATTTATTAAATTAAAAAGTGAATGAATCTTTTAATTTTAAGAATTTAGA